>NW_008667228.1:70545-97055 GCF_000695815.1 Acanthisitta chloris | reverse complement strand
TGGTTCTTGGCTGCTGCTGGGGTAAACTACGACAGTCCTTTTCTTCCTCTCTTTCTCTCTTTCTCTCTCTTCTCTTTTTCTCTCTTTCTTTCTCTCTCTCTCTTTCTCTCTTTTTCTCTCTCTGTCTCATGTAGGCATTTACCTTGCATAGCACATTTCTTCTTGTCTTAGCAGAATGCCTAACCTTCACAAGTGAGTATGTTGCCTCATCTTGGAACTTGCTGCATAAGATTCATAGCCCCCTGACTTCCTATTCATGTAGCATCCCTCTCTTCCTACACTATTTTCGAGCTTCTATGCAAGACACCAAACCAATCAGAAATAGTGTTGGAAATGGAGTAAATCATGCAAGTGTTATTCATTGTATGTGCCATCTACTTTAAAATTCTTATCTTGTCTTTAGCTACTGACCAGATTCAAAGCTGGCACACTGGACCAGTTAGCACTGCAAACTCTTAGCATGGCTCTTCATATATTTTTAAACCCAGATAGATGAAAAACACTACACCTGTTATACTGAACTATAGTTAAAATTTATGGGCCTAGAAATAATGTACATTGCTATAAATTAACAAAAGCAGGAGCTTATTAATACTCTTTTCTATCATGAAAGGCTTTAAACTAAATTTTTTTAATTTATAATGAGAATCAAATTAGACCTACAAAATGGTTATTGCTTAATAAAGAGATGAAAATGCAGAATTCATCACAGTTATTTTGACAATATTTATGAAAACGAAGCGTTTGTTCTCAGTCTTTCAATAATAGAGAGAAGAAAGTCAGACTCATGTTGGGAGATGCCAAACCCTGGCTAATAGAAGAGAAGTAGCATTTCTAGGGTGCATTGACACAGTGACAGGTGGGCAACATTACCCTTGTGAAGACATGCGCTTTTTTGGTGAGTGATTTCTCAAAAAGTGCTGAGCACCTGCAGTTTTTAATGGCTTTAACTGGAATTCTGAGTATGGAGCACTTGCAGAATTCATTCCCATAGTGGGGGGAGGGGAAAAGAATCTTACTGTGTATGTGGTCTCCTGGTGTTTTATTTTAGACAAAAAAGGAAAACTGGAGTTTTGCCTGTCTAGAAAGGAAAGAAGTATATACCCCACATTTATTCTCTGCCTAGCAGATTTTACATTCAATTTTATTTTTACATTCAATTTTCTGCCATGTGCATATATAGATCAGCTGGGCAAGCACTTTCAACAGAAAAAAAACCTAAAACCAACAGCTTGTTTGTGTATAAATTTGTTGGTTCACACACAAATAGACTCATTCATACATGAATACACATGTTTGCCTAGATAAAATATTCCAGACATTTGTGACGAAGAAGTAAAAAGGCCTAACACCAATACAGATGATCACAGCAAAGTGAAGAAAAAAACCCTAATCAAAATCCTGTCATAGACTGAGCAAAAAAATTCATAAAAATATGGTACCATTAAATTTCTAATGTCTGCTTTTGCTTATTTAGTTGTTATGCAAGGAAAGTTGTTCTCATGAAAATAGATTTTAAATGTGAAGGTTGCATACTTGTGTGACAAAGAGTTTATGCTTCCTAAGTGAGCTGCAGTGATGAAGTGACATACTTTCACTAATTTTGAACTGAATATATATAAAAACCTTTATAATAAAAGGGTACATATTCCAGCAAAATCCAATCCCTGCTTTTCAGCCAACAGTTTATTCATTTTAGAATGATAAGTAAGGTTTCAAACCCATGGTCTTATGGTAAGGTTGATTTCTATGGCACTGGTTCATCATTTAGTGCTACAGCATTGGTATATAGACCAAGAAAAAAAAGAAAACACATTAATATTGCATCTATGTTTTAGCTCAGAAAGCTATCTCAGCTTTTTCTAGAATGTAAGTCCTTTGTTCTTATCTGGTCTTTGCAGTCATCTATAAAATAAAAAATCTGTATTGATGCTCTCTGTCATAGTTACATGTACCAATTCTCATTTAGGATGACACAAAATTATCCCCTAATCAACAGAGACTTTCTGAATCAGAATATAACTGCCATGGTGGCAACATTTTTCCATGCAAGATCAGCTTGTCCATGCAAGATCAGGTTGTGTGGTCAGGTGAGCATGCACTATTCCTTATCTCCCTCGCCACTTTAGTGGATTTGCCTTTGTTCCTTCATCTGTTCTCTGGTATCAATAAACATCCAATTTACAGCATTGTAGTTTTCAAAGGGTATTTTGGTATGATACCCCAAACCTTCTTCACAATTGATACTTTCCAATATCAGCATCAGCAGATAGCATTAGTGCATTGCTATTTGGGTTTTTTTGTGAAAGGCTGTTAATTAAGATATCATGTGGCATGGATCCTAAGTCTGATACATGAAGATTTCAAAATAATCTTCCCTCCAAAACCATCAACATCCCTGCTTGTTAACTAACCTCAGAAAATTTCTCTCCCTTCTTATTTTGAATATCATTCTGTAGTACATTTGTCTCATGTCCCTTGGTTAGATATACATCTATGTTTTATTGATCTATTAATCTTCTTTTACTATACTCAGAAAAACTCTTCATCAATCCATTTATTTCATTTTTTTATGGTTTTTAAAATTGAAATTTTAAATCTCAATTAAAAAAATATCCTCTATTTTTCGAAGAACAGAAATGTTTCCCTTCCCAAGTACTCTATTTTTCAAAGAACAAAAATGTTTCCCCTCCCAAGTCATCTGAGCTCATATTAAGTAATTTGCAGTTGTCCAGATCTCCCTCTTCCCTTTCCTCTTCCCTTTCCTCTTCCCTTTCCTCTTCCCTTTCCTCTTCCCTTTCCTCTTCCCTTTCCTCTTCCCTTTCCTCTTCCCTTTCCTCTTCCCTTTCCTCTTCCCTTTCCTCTTCCCTTTCCTCTTCCCTTTCCTCTTCCCTTTCCTCTTCCCTTTCCTCTTCTCTTTCCTCTTCCCTTTCCTCTTCTCTTTCCTCTTCCCTTTCCTCTTCTCTTTCCTCTTCCCTTTCCTCTTCTCTTTCCTCTTCCCTTTCCTCTTCTCTTTCCTCTTCCCTTTCTCTTTCTTTTTCTCCTTTCCTTTCCCCTTTCCCTTCCTCTTTCTCTTTAATTTTTTTCTTGTAATTTTTTTTCCTAATAATCTTCATCTTGCTTAATGTCTGAGATTTTCCTAGAGCAGGAAATTTCGAATTTCATAGCTTAGATTCTTTGTTTCCATAAATGTACCTATTTTACTCCCTAGTTTTATTTCTGTCTTAATTGAAGAGAAATTTATTTCTTCATCTTTTGCACTGTCCGTATGCCTTTTGGAGTTGTGTCAACGTCAATTCATTACAGAAAAATGAAATGAAGCATTTTATTTTGTTTCCCTTCAACTTTACTGTGGAAATACTTTCTCTTTTATGTACCCCATGGATATCACACTTTCTTTTTTTCTTCTTCAAATTCAGACCAAGGAAGAACAAATTGTTCTTTGTTTTAACATTCTGTATCAGTATGAGTTTAACTTGGCTCTTAGCAACTTTTTCATGTCTCTAGATAAAACCAGAAACTTTTTACCATTCCCTGTAGGCTTTCTGTTTTTCTGTATATTTTTCCCTGGTGTGATTATTCCTTCATATGTGTTCAGGAGCTCCTTCCTAAAAGTGTTCTCTTTCTTTGGGTACAGAGTCTGATATCTTAGATTTGAAGACTTTCCAGACTTTCTAAACACTTATATCTCACTGATCCTAGGTTTGCCTGATCTCTCTACCTACTTCCCTTAATTTATTAAATTCTGCCCTATGGAATGAAGAACCTTAGCAGTCCACTTTTTTTCTTCTTTCTTTTCTCAGTTCTTCTACTGAAGTGAAATTAGATCTGTCCTTGGGCACTCACCGTCATGACAAAACTGTGAACCAGCTATCTCACCACCTGACAATACACAATATCCACTCTGAATTTTTCTCTGCAACATAAAAAACATTAGCTGCCAGCAATTTCCAACATTATCCAATATTTTATACAATAGACGGTTGTGTTTTATATAATAGACAATTCAGATTTACTCCTGAGTTGTCATCTTTTAAAAGCTGACGGTCAAGCCATCAGGTCACTATGGTGTTTTGGATTAGTAAACAAATCAATGATGATAACACAACAGTGTTTTGGCTGCTGCTGACCAGTGCTTGCACAGCATCAAGACCTTCTCTATTTCTCACTCCGTCTCCCCACTGAGTAGGCTGAGGATTGGCAAGAGTTTGGAAGGGGACACAGCTGGGGCAGCTAAGCTGAAGTGGCTAGAGGGAAAACACATACCATAGGCTCTCAATCTCAGCAGTATAGACTGGGCTTGGTCTTTGCTCAGAGGCTGCCTGGGCATGGGTCATTTTGGGAAAGTTGGTGAGTGATTGATTTTGCATCACTTGGGGTGGATTTTTAGTTAATTATTTTACCCTTTTTTCTCCACTTACAAAGCTGGCTCTATCACAACCCGTGAGCTTTCTCATTTTTCCTCCTCCTATTCATTCCCCCATCCCACCGGGAGTGGTGAGAGAGTGGCTGTGTGGATGCTTAACTGTGGGACAGGGTCAACCCACTACAGCTGTTTACTTAGGAAATGAGAGAACCTAACTTTTACAAGAAACATTCTGTGTCTCCCAAGTTCAGAAATACTGCCAGCATGATAAGTTTCAAGAGTTTTATTTGAACAGATATAATAAAAACACCACTGATGAGATTATATAATGATTGTCCTTTACCACAGTATGCTATTACCATAGCACTTACTTGGATTATTTCTGGGGCGTATAAATAAAATAAAATGGGGCTTCCTCTATATCCTTAAACCATAACGGAATAGCTGGAGACATTTTTAAAGGTATTAGATGTTGAAGTTTTGCTGAGAGGAAGAAGACGCCTGTGTTCCAAAACCTCTGTGGATGTCTTATATTTCCCCTTGTTAGAACAGCGTATCACAACAATTCGGTGCAACTGGTAAGAAATCTTGAACGTAACCACTTCTTGGCAGTGTTAAGAAGGTGCAGCCAAGCTGAATTACCTTCCAGGCTCAAACAGGATGAGGTGCTTCCTAATTTGGCCCTGGGCTGCTCTAACATTTCTACTGAAGTGTCTGGGTTGATGGGAAACTGAATCCTAGCACGCTGCTGCTGGACTTAGTGCAGCTGGTGAAAGCTAGCATGTAACAACTGCTGGGAACAGTTTTTGCTTACATGGGATGTACTCCCAGCCACTGCTTTAACTCCAGTGGCCTATTCTCCCACACTGAAAACTAGCAAAGAACTTGGCAAGTGAGGAAAGAAAAACAGGTTTCTGAATTTTGGTTGGCAAACGTGGGAGCTCAGTAGCTACTAAGAGTATAAGAACCTTAGGGCAGGAGACCAGCAGTGACTGCTGAAGCACATCGTGTTTTTCTGTAAATATTATACTGTCTGTGACAAGTGTTCTCTGCAGAGAAATTTGTCCTGATGATACCTACACCTGCTCACAAACACTTCCTTTTGTTTCTCTGTCTGACATGGGACCGCTGGGCGATGAGTATTTAGTGGTGCCTGTACTTCAATTAGAAGTGCTGGTCTCAGAACTTAACAAAGCTGTTCCCAACATCCTCACTGAATCAAACCTTTTCTCTTGCAACTCCCATCCACTGTCAGGTAAGTTCAGCAGATGAGAAAAGTGTGCCTGTTTTCAGCAGAGAGAGCATTTCTTCAAAGCACTTCTTTCTGCATGTTGATCTATTACACATATGCCCAGCTAACCCCGTTTTAAAAGAACATTCTTAACCTTTGACTGGGATTTTGAGGACAACAGCAGCCTCTGCTGTTTTGACAGACTGCCTTTGTTCAAGTGGCTTTTTGGAACTTGCGTTTGGTATATTAACCATAGATGTGCTCGGTCTGATTTGTCTAATTCATACTGTGCTTAAGTCAGCCTGGCTAGCACATTATGCATCCCTTTGTACACTGCAGGGCATTGTATTAACATGATGGCTAGTACCTCAGCCAAGATTTATCAAACAATAATTTGAAGCTGCAACATCTGGCTTTGGGAGCAATATGCTCTCTACCCAGTGACTGATGTAACTCACATATATCAGAAATGAAGCAGAAGGATGACAAACTTGCATTCTCTGGGACTGCTGAACTGCAGTAGGTTTCCCCTCTTCCAGGCTATTAACCATATGAGGCTTTCACACATAACCACCCTGTTTATGTTATAATTTCTACTCACACTAGTCAGAAATAAGATTCCCAAAACCCAATATAGCAATAAACACTGGTTAAAAAAATGTAAAAATTCCCGACCAGGCATGCAATATGCTTCTTGCCTCTGTATAAATCCTATGTGGATGTGGATGATTCGATTTACTTTCCATATCAAAAGCAATATCTTTCCTAAGGCAATATTAGAATAGTTTTTAATGATAACAGACTCTGTAGTGATGACTTTTTTATATAAATTTAATGATTTTTACCGTAGGCCCTCCTGTTTGAAAACCTATATGAAATCAAATGGATGCCAGCTAAATAGCACCCTCCCCGTCCCAACTCTAGGTGAGTGTGATTTTGAAAAGATACTGTCTTAATTGGACTGATTGCATCTGCTGAATATAGTGGTGACAAGTTAAAGAAAGAATAACATTTAAGGATTATTGCCTTAAATTAACAATCCACAACTTTGTAGGCTCAATTGCAGTTTATCTTGTTAAAGATAGTCAAAGTTAGTATTCAGATATCCTTCTTACATTTTCCAGGGTCTCTTGGCCTTATTAATTCAAATCTTACTTTCAATGTATGCATGTAGCCAAGATAATTATTAGAAGGAGAGATCAAAGCAAGCATATTATAGTCCTATTCCATTTTCTGCTGATGTGAGTGATCTGCCTCTTCTTTGATGTTGTATGCTTCTACAGTGAAAGTACAGAGGATAAAAATACTACACCATGTAATCTGGCATTTATCCCATGAGAGCAGAATTCCAAATTGTGACACATGTCAAGAAGTTAAAAAAAAATAACTTAAAAGAGCCCTATGCTTTATACAGTGACATACTCTGCATTTAAACACCATCAAACATCATTTTCCATTACAAATTTAGTCCCCTATATAAAATTCAAAGAATTTCTGTAACTTTAGTCAAAGAAAATGACAGCAATACTTATAAAATAGCTGCTATATTTACTAGTAGTTACACCAAGATGGCAACTTAGCTTTATTCAACCAAATTCTTCTCTTTTTTTTTTTTTCTTATCCTTATAAAGGCAAAGGGAAGACAAAATTAATGTCTTTGTGCAAACACAGATGCAACTTCTGAACAATTGGTTTTCATCTCCAGCAGTCTGTTTATTCAAAGTGTTTATTCATGCTTTGGAAAATGTCTGAGATTCCAGGGGCTGAATCCAGTACTGACACAGGCTCATAAGATTCTTCCTTAGAGTGAGGAAGCAGGATTTGTACTTTATTATTGTATATTTAGGAGGTAATTGCCCCACATTTCTTGTCAGAATTCTGTCATATTGACACGTATATTGGAAACTGCACTCATCATATTTCTGCCTTTGTAGCATAACATTTGATTATTTTAGATTGTAATGAGCAGAACAAATGTCAGTTACAACATTTGGCCTTCTTGAGTTTACTAAAAAATGTCAGAAGTCTTTGGACAGTTTGAGGATTTTTCCTTCACTACTGAAATCAGTAAGAGGTATTTTTATTAACTTCAGTGACTATATAGACTTAAGACAGTAATGCTTATTTCATTATGTCTAGAGGATGAAACAGGCCAAATAAGAGCTTTCCATCTTTCCTTTTCTTCATGCTCAGTGTTGTAAATCATTCTGAACAGATTCCATATGAAGTCTGAATAATGTCCTTGATTTTTTTTCACTATTTACCCACAATTTCTCATGTCTGTGTTCTATGAGGGGCAGAAACATAACTGTCAAAACACAGGAAAAAGAAAAAGCTGTTCACAAAAGACAACTGGAATCAGGAAGACGCGGAAATATCACCAAATTCCTAATTTCTATTTAACCTCTACCCTTATGAGATGCTTGTATGTGCTAGATAGAGCAGCTAGTATATGGAAACTCACCCCCAAATTACTCCTCTTGCAATTGTTGTTAAAAGTATCCTAATGCCTACATTTTATCATTCAGGAAAGCTCTGCTTCAGTTCTATTGCTATCTGGCAATGCTTCTGGGCTTTGGTAGACTTTTTACCCCTAGAAATTGAGGAAATAGTCTTGCATGTTACTTCTTGCAATGTAGAGCTTTCTTTTATAGGCTGAGGGCCAAAATCCCAGCCTTGTAAAGCTGACCTATATTGGCAGTTCAGGATTTCCCTAAACAAGCTATTCAAAGGCAAATATTACTAGATTTATGGTCTGGGATCCTCTTAAACCTGAAGTCACACCTAGGTAGACATGAGTGCAAGAAACATTTGCTTTCACCTATGTCTGCCTTGAAGATTACCCCAGATTCTCTCAGACTGTTGTCTGGCACTGGGATACATGCTCCTGCCAGATCCAGTCTTGGATACTGCAAATCATAGGACTTAGGAATGAAGCTTGCTGAAGGAAAAAAGGTAACAATGCTCAAGGTGGTTTAGCATGCATTTGCTTGTCAGCAATATGGGTCATACTATTCTTTCTGCACAGTACTCCCACAGAATTCAGAATCCAGAGGTGTTTCTCAAGAGTTTTCGGTGATTTGGTAATAGAATGACAGTCACGTGGACAGTAGGCTTTCTCCAAAGTCAAAGTTCTCCCTTAAATGACTCCAGTTCTCCAGCCAATTTCTCAGAAATTAATTTCCAGATCCTCCATGTGTTAGTAAGATACCTGACTGGCTATTCCAGGTGTGGGCCTTAAAAGCCTTATGCATAGAGGGCTGCTGAGACATAGTTCATTGTTCCATGCAGTACTCAATAATTTGACTGGAAGAAAGAGGTCAAAATGCTCTAGACTTCATGAGGGTACTTGGAAACATTTAGAAATATTTTGAAAAGCAAACAGTGAAAATGTCTTGGAAATATATTCCAGAATTTTCCCTCCCATAGAAATTTAAAAACACTAAGTTATAAACCGATTCATAAATTGGTTTTGGTGTTGTTTTTCTTTTCCATGAAGATTTAGAGGTTCCATGTAACAGGTATTCCAATTTTTCACTGCTTCTGTCTATGATTTTCCAAACTTCTTGTGGATTCAGGTATGACTGTCCCAGGAATTTGCAGAGTGAAGGTTCCCAGGGCACAGAGCAAGGAGCACAAGCAGCACTTGTGTTTAGCTGCTGTGAAAGGCTCAGTGGGGCTTTTTGCTCCCTCCCTGTCTTGACTGTGGAGAAACCAGCCAAGCAAAAGTCAGAAGTTCTTGGCTGCAATTCCCAGACTATTTTCAAAAGGGTGATGCTATACTGTATTTTTCCTTTCATCTACAAAGAATGTCTTGCTTTCGTGTGTGCAACTGTTCCAGCAATCCACCTTGTAGAAAATCACGCACTGCTACATCAGGAGAGGTCTTCTCTAAAGAGAGAGCAGAGACAAAGAGGAAAAGTGACAAAAAGGCATTTATTTGTCCCTCTTCAAATTTTCTCTTGGACAGAGAGGTGAATTTGTGTTATCAATGTGATAAGAAGCAGCTTTTTATCTAAGTACTGACTTTACAATTGGAGTCAAAGCATGACAGTGCTCCCACAATGTGGCATTCCAGCAGCAAGTGAAAGGTAAATATTTGATACCTACATGTGAGTAGTTTGCTTTTCTAGGAGGACTGGCTTAACGAGAAATTAACATGTTAAAGCAGGTAGATTGTTATTTGGGAAACACTTTGTCTCAATAAACCTGAGAAGAAAGAAGGATGTGTAATGAAAATAACAAACTGAGTGGCATTTAAACAATGATTTGCCTAGTTAGGTTGTTGAGTTAAGGAGGAACACCCCCTAAATTGAGGTTATCTGTACAAATTATAACCTTGTCCTGAGTGACTCCTGCTCTCTGATAAACACTCAGATTCCATTGCCCTGTCAAGGTACTAGCTTATGATCAGCTGATGGTGTTACATACATGCATACATACCTCTGAGTGGCCAAAATGATGCAAAAGCATTCATGTGCAGGGTTTTGGAATTTCAGGGCATAACCACGAATTATTAAATCTGAAATTCTGAACAGCCCAGGTATTTAAAAAACCCTTAATGTTCTTCCCATGTCTGTCACTGAGACCTATAGCCAGCTGGCAGGAATTGGGGTGTGAAGAGGAGTAAACTTTCCTCTAAAAATATGTATTCCTTACTTTTTCTGAGTAAACAGCACAGATACCTACATAAATGGTGTATAAAGCTTTCATGAATCAGGCCTCAGGCTAGACATTTAAGTGGTCCCTACTGCATTCACATACAAACAGTTGCACAGTATATTAGGAATTGCAATAATTGAAAAATAGCTATAAGATATTAGCATGATTTTACTTTCTTTCTATAGCTCCTTGCCTTTCTTGACTAATTTTTTTTTAAATAATGAGAATTTCAGTAAAATATTACAAGCATGTATAGACTGAAACGGTACTCAGCCAAAATTGGGAGACATTTTATACTTTCCATATTCACTGATTATACTGGAAGAAAGCTTAAGAGAGAAAATATCTGGGTCTGTGTTACACTGAATACATTTCACATATAGTCCTCCTAGTTATCAATTAATTCAACTTACTTCCTCATCATTTTTTTTCCTCCTTAGTCCTGATGGTTTTATGACCTAGACCCAGGCGATACCCTTAGGCAGTCCATCTGATAATTGACACATTTTCTAACACAGCATAGTGATGCCCAAGTCAGTGCTTTCAGGCCGTGACTTCAGCTTATTGGAGACTGCAGCAGGGACTCCTTTTATCCCTCATACATCAGAATACACTGACAGCTCTCCCAAGCAGGGACGAGGCAGGTCTCTCCCTCAGGAAAATGTATGCAAACACCTTCAGAACATTGTACTGGTTGCTAGGCATCACACTGGTGACATCTTTATGATAAACATGGTATGCAGAAGAAGGCCTAATAAAAGAATAACAAATTATTACATCCAGAGGGCAATTTTACAAGATTAACTGGTGTAATAAATTACTGCTGTAGTCAGAATACTGTGTTACCTTTTAAGGTATTTCACAGCAGAGCCTAAATGAACCAGCCTATAAAAACAGAGAGTGTTTCACAGAAAATAATAAACCCATTCTTATATTTTTTTAATACTTGTCATAATACCTGTGTGTGGGGTTTGGCTTGCTGCATGGTAGCTGCAGCAATTGCTTGCTGAAAAATAAGGCTATACATGCAATTCATACCAAGATGTCTCTGTTCATCATTATTTTTTCCCTGCTGCTGGACATTCAGTACCACTGCAATCTACATAATATCAATTTGAACCAAAGCCCACAGCCTCTTATTTATAAAATTATTTTTATACATAAAACATTACTACAAAAATGCCAGTAGACAAATACCTTTCATACTAATTATCAAATATTTTGATTTTTTTTCTTTCTGCATGCTCTTTTTAGAAAAAAAAAGGCATTTCATATTCTCCCTCCCTCCTTTTCTCTCTTTCATTGTGGCTTGCTTTCTCTCTTTGTTTAATTTAATTGACTGAATATTTTAAATTTGTCCATTAGTAATTTTGTCTTTTTAATTTTAAGGCTTCCTATTTTACGTTTGGAATATCATAGTCCTTCTGTATTCAAAAGAGCTTTGTGGAGAAAAAGGATCCCTCATTTGAACTCTAATTGACAGAAGACCCTGTGTATTGTCATGTACTATTTTTATACTAATGCAGAAGTAAATTTGCATTTGCATTTCATTTGTAAATGAATGAGATGTGTTTTCCTGTGGTTATTTCAGACAAAATCCCAAGATTTCCTATAACTCATAAAAAGCAGAGCCTACATCTGGAGTTCAAAAGCCATGGATGTACTACAATTTATCATAAACTTTCCTATGTTCCTCTAACATAATACATTGACAGGATAACACAGCTTCAAATTTGTAAGCTGCAGACCATTTGCAGCTGCTTATGAGATCATATTATTGCAGTTCTACCAATTTGATATAAAATGCTTTCATAGTGTAAGCCACCGATATCTTCACTTGCAAAAAGATATGTTCTAGATGGGATACTTTCCCTGGTGCTTCTAACTGTTCCAGTCCTCTTTCAGATTTAGATTGTGTTCATTGCCCTTCTGTCTCATGTGCTAAGGGTATGTATGGCATATGGGACTGCAGTCTGACATAAACCAGTACATCCCAAAAGCACTTTCACAGAACTGATCAAAATTACCTTTTCGCTCCCTGTAGGGCAGGGAAATTTCCAATAGGAAGTCAGTGCCATGAGCTTCCTTGGTAACTTTATGTATCTACAGAGTGATCAAAAAGGTTTCAGCGCTGTAAATGCAAACACAGAAGAATAAACAGAAATATTTGTAAAAGTGCCAAAAGGGCACTTTAAGTATCCTCAGTTAAATGGATTCCCAGAATGTACATGAATTGATAACTCTTTTTCAAGTCTCCCTCTTATCCATCTGCATAAATGAAACATGAATATGTGTGTTGTTATTTGTGGGTTATCTGAGTTCACACAAAAAAAATAATCTCTGCAGTCCTGTGTGCTGATCACAGATCTCCTGAGTCTCCAGCAACACAGTAGAGGCGATAATGGGTACTGCAAGACGACAAAAAAACCAAGAAACAATGGAGGGAGGAGCTGCATGTGGTACCCAAGGTATCCTTCAAGGCAGTGAGAAGAGGTGACACCCAGACATCATCATCAACTGGGTTCAAGTGTAAGGTTCAAAGTGAGCTCTTTTTCTTCAGCAAACAAAATGATGCTCCCAATAGGTAGATGGCATGGAGGAAGGCCAGGAGACAGCGTGCTGTAGACAAGATGGCACATAAAAGCTGAAATGAGAGACTGAGATATGGGAAGAAACCAGTCAGGGCAGTGTTGGGAGCAGGAAAGAAGGGAGAGCACCAGAGACAGAAGACATGGGATCCAGAATAGACCTTGAAGTGTAGGGATTAATTTGAACCTGTGAACTTAATCAGAAAATATTGTTCAGTTTACAGATGACTGAATGTATATATCTATTCATTCTGGTCCAAAGGGTGTCAGTTGAATATGTGCTATTTGTGGAAAAAACACTGGGAAACATGCAGATCACTGACAGGTAAATGTTCAACTTAACACATATAAAAGACAGAAAATAGAAGTGGTTTTGAATGGTAGCAGCTTCTCTTTTAGCAAAACATAAGCAGTGACTTAGTCTTCCTGCATGAAAAAAAATTGTATCAAAACAATTAAACACAATTTAACAAGCAAATTATACGAATCCAAATAGATTTCTTTTTCCCCACAGAATTATCAAAAACTTTTGCGCTGTTTCCTACTTCTTTGCAGATTTATGCCATTTAAGTGTTTGATTTCATGTTTCAGTTCAAGACCAGGCACTTTTTGAAAACTAAAGAGCTCTTGAAAGATGAGAAGGATCATCACTACTTACTTTTTTAAATTAATTGAGTTCAAGAATTGATGCTTTTCTGTGTTAAAAAGAAGTGATACTTACAGCAAACGAATGTCACAAGATATTTTCAGTGTTCTAATAAGACATGGATGTCACAAAAAGTTTACTCCCACTCAGTTAGATGTAATAGCACTAAAATACCTAGACAAGTGTTGAGTGTCCAAATGCAGAAATACTTGCACTCAGAATCCAATGCTGCTAAACTCATCTCTTAAATTTGCCAAATAAGGAAAAATCTAACAAATTACACTGTAATAAACATTAAATATTTTATCCTTCTTTAAACATTACCCTCACTCTCAAAATCCAAAATTTAATTCAAGATGTAATAGTTCTTTGATTACAATTTTTTCAGGGTATTCAGTATGAATAACTAATACTTAATTGAGCAGCAAAATAGTGCTGGATGTTTTTTCATAGATTTTATTGAATTTGCTTATTTAAAAAGGGAACTATGAACAAGCCACTTTCAGGAAGAGAAAAGCATCTGGATGAAGAAGCAAAACGTCTTGTGCAAGGGGATGTGGTAAATGCAACTTTTTGCTAAATACACAGTACTTGGAATCTAGTTTTAAAGAGTTATTTGCACAAGACATTTATCTGAATGATATAACGGGGAGGATATCCTTCATAATCAACAACCATTCAAGGGAAAATTGCACTTGTGAAGAAAAGGCAGCTCATCAGCTGCTAGCCTATCAACTCCACAGGTAGATCCTTGCATGCAGAAGCTTCTGTATCAACGAACCCTGACAAGCTGTTTGGGAAGAAGCCAGTCCATAACCCAGAGTAGGTCCCTGTAGTGGTGAAGCATAACCTATTAAATCAAATGAACTCTGCAATTAAACACCATGCAAACAAGAAAGATTATCATAAGCAACTTCTGATAAGGCAAGAGGAATCATTGGATCAACATTGTTTCAGGGGTTTCATTTTCTATTGTTCATACATTTATGATTGTATCTCTAAGAAAAAGAAACAGCAAACAACTTCTGACCACAATATTTAATTGGAAAGAAGTCATGACTTCTATACAGAATTTTCTTGCTGGGCATTATAAAAAGGAGAACAGAAGATCCAGCCGAGAGTCACTACAGCAGAAACATCAAAATAAAGCAACAATTATTTGTGAAAGTGTTATCAAAATAATTGCATGGATCATATAGATGCATTATAAATTGATCAAGCTTGACTGTCACAATGCCTTCTAGTGTGCTTATAATACAGGAGCTCTATATATCCTTACTTTTATTTTGTGTTTAGAGAAGTAACTTGAATGTTAGTAACCGTATCCAGTCCATATCTATAACAGAAAACAAAGGAGTTCTCAGATAACATCAAAATTTTCATACTGTGTGTAACCATGGAGCAATTGCAGCTATGTGTAAGCAGTTATTAATAGAAGATACTGGCTTTCTGAAAACACCTTTAATCACAATTTACTTGAACCTGCTTTTCTGAGGAGGAGGTTAACACAACAGTGCACAAATAGATCCATTTTGCAGATGCTATGTCAAAATGTCTGAAGCTACTGAAAATTCATACCAAAACTGTGTTTTTTTAAAAAAAGGGGTATGTAAATCTGCCAGTTGGAAAGTCTTCCTACTCTCATTAAGCCTACTCACATCTGATCACTCTCATCTGAGATACAAGTCAGTATTTTGAAAGAAAATTGTATGACACCATAGATCATTTGAGAAAATCCAAGTTAATGGAAGTATTTGTAGCTTTTGACTACTGCTATAATTTTGAGATTTTTAAAAATGCTAAAATCAGAAAGAAGAATTTTCTTTTACCTACATTCCATCTGTCTCACCTATTGCTTAATTTCTTGCAGCATCTTAGGTATCCACAGTGGGAGGAAAAGAGGCTGAGCACAGATGTCATTTTGTCACTGGCAGAAAAGAAATCCAGTTATAATGTATTCCTGGAGCACTGTTTGGAATAATAATTACTGTCCCCCCTTCTCCAGGGCAGTCTAGAACCTCACTACTTGAATTCAGTCCATCAGGGAACACTAAAATCACTTTCCTAATAATCTGACAGCAGTAAGGGAACTCAGTGAGCTGAGCATGAAAAACGATATTTAAAAATTTGTTATTCTTTGCCTGAAATACATAAGAGTGGGATTTTTGTTTGTTTGTTGTTTTGTTATGTTTTAGTTTTTCTTAACTGAATCATAAATCAGGTTGGAGAACCTGGACTGGAAAGTTTACGCTAGACTGATGCCAGTCCAAAACAAATTCAAACAATCAGGACAGCCTTTCCAAAGTGGCTTATTTTGTTTGAAAACAAGTGTTACAATGCTCATCTTACAGGTGTACAGGCAAGTTTCTCACCTCACCCCCAGAAGAGAAGTTTGACCTGGTCAACAGAAGTTATGAGAAGACATTTCTTTCTCACAGCCTGCTGTGGTAACAGCCTATCTGAAGATGTTAGAGATGCACTTTGTTACCTTGTGTCTCTCCTGGCCATCCTCATGTCAGCCTTAGAGAATCCAGGGCTCTATTTGTGTTTTTTTTTAAATTAAACTCAAGAAAAAATTCTCAGCATATCAAACACTTCGGTTAACTCTGTTTCTTTTACTTTTTGCAGTTCTTTGGACTTGCAGGCACCTACTTCAAAACAAGGTCTTCCTATTAACACACACCTTTTTTACAGGAGCTGATACAGGAGGAACACAAACTCAGGGAGCATGACAAATCCATCTTTGAAGGTCAATCAGATTCAAACATTAACCCTCAATTAATATTCACTAACCTAAAGAAAAAACAGTTCTTCCCATTTAGTTGTTAGTTGCCATATACTACTTTGTAGATGATAATGTACCTTGGGCAGGTCCTGAAAAATTGTCATATGCACATTGAGTTATCTGCGATCAGAATCAGATCTAAGCTGTAGAAAGCCAGGTGTGGAGTCTACCTGTGAGTTATGCATGTGAGTTCCCCATGGAAGAAATGGAGATCTGGTCATATATTTAAAGAAATCTGGACAGTTATTCAGATGTGTAATTGCAAAAGCCTATTTTATTTCTAAATAGTTCTCCAAAACATATTGTGCTTTAGGCACTTGTGAGTTCAATTCCTTCACCTAAGTACAGGCATACAGTGCTATGTCCACTGTGTCAGGTCATTGTTGGTGGCTTCTAGGTGTTGTTCCAGAATGATATAAGCCTTGTGTTGGAGGTCTAAATGCGGAATTCACCGTCTGGTTGTAGATATCTCAACATTTGGTCTCCAGGTTCTTACCTAAACACAGATCTTTCTCCTAGTATATTTAGAAGTGGTTAAGATATTTGTGTGAGAGTGTGTGAGTACTATGTTGGATATACAAATTTCCATTTTTGGCCAAGTTCTTAAAATTAGTCACTCTTCCTTTGTGGGCCACAACAATTGTTGCCACTCAGAACCCAGAGGGACACATGTTCATAGAATCATGGAATCATAGAATGGTTTGAGGTGGAAGAGACCTTAAAGATAAGTTCCAATGTCCCTGCCATAATCAGGGACACCTTCCATTAAACCAGATTGCTTAGAGCCTCATCCACGCTGGCCTTGAACACTTCCAGGGATGTTCTCTAATCCATGTATATTATGTTCAGTTCACACAGCTTAATGATAATGTTTTACACAGTGACATAACTGCAATGGACTATAACTGTGACCAATCACCTTGTTTCTAGGCTCTGGAGACAACCAACAGCCCTGCCTGGCCCTTCCCTGGGTCCTTCTCCACCACCTGCCATGCCACAGGACCTCATTCCAGCCCAGACTAAGGACCCAGTCTTGTTCCTTGCTTGGCCTGAACACTGTCTTGGACCTCTTTGATTAACCTTGGACCTGTCTCCTGCCTCTGGCCAACAGGTCAGTAGCTCCATGATGTACTACACTGATAATGAATCTGAACAGACTGTTTTGCCACGCAGCTCTGCCATTTGAGACACAATGACACAGTCACTTGCCAGCTGTTTCACATAAATGAGAACTACTCTGAAATGGAGACCAGCATCAGACCAGCTGAATCACTCAGCCTGGTGTAAGGGATGAGTAAGGGTGGGATTCTTAGGTTAGATGAGGACTATGCTTCACTGGCTCTCTACCATCTAAAAGTAAATAATTTAAGTGTCTAATAAGTACTGAAGGCTCCCTGTAACCCTTATTTTCAAAATTACCATGTTGCCTGTTTCTTTTATTCTGTTTTAGCAATCAAGGATGACAAACCCCATACAAAATACTCAATTCTCTGTTGCTATTTGTTATTTCTTATCATCCTCACATGTTCTTTTGTCCAAATGTTTTATATCTTTTTATCATAATTTAGTTTTGCACACCATTAATGTGCAGAGTTATAGATATGTTACTTCTGCATTTTGGGAGACAACTGAGCATGTCATTTTACTTGATAGTTGTGTGAGATAGCTGAGGCAAAAGATTTCTAGGATTTGGTGGGTTTTTTCCTTTTGGGTTAGACATTTGCAAACAGTTTTTCAAAGCCTGATTAAATTATTCCATTTTCCAACTGGCCTGAAGGTAATGCATGGATGAATGTGTCTATGGTAATGCTTCTTCCTCTAGAAATTCTGCCAATTGCCACAGATGTGAAATGAAGTCTATTGTCATAGTGTAGTCTTCAGATTTCCATTGTAAGCAAAAATTTTTAACAAGAACTAGACACAGTTGTGGAAGAAACACAGCAAATAAACTTTGCTTCAGGTTATTTTCTAATTAGTAACTGTGACAATGTAAGGGTGGTTTGCAAGAGACATTTTAAAAGGGTCAAGGATGTCTGTAGTCATCTATTATGATGAAAGAAAGATCAGGCTGCAGAATTTAATGCAAATAAATCACACAATTACAGTTGTACTTAGTTTGAGAAGTGGCTGGAAAGTACTACAGAGTTTTACAACTTGTGTCTGTGTTATGTTGGTGGCATTAGAACTCAAAACTTTGCGTGATTTTTACAGTAACCATCAGTTTGTTCAAGTTCTACAAAACAGGGAACTGGTAAAATGAGTTGGAGAGGATTCAGAAGAAAATTTTTCCTTTACTGTCTCACTTTTAACGTTCTGCAGGATGTAGGTTGATTTGAAAGTTAGGTAGCTCTTTTTGACTCCGTGTTACTGGCCGGCTGGCTGGGGCATGTCTTACCTCTCCAGGAGCTGAGCTCTTCAGAAGCCCTGCTAGTATCAGATGCCCTTAGAGGTGCCTGCTTCCTCAGTGTTAGCACAGGTCACTTCCTGAGCACCCTTCTTTACCAATCACTAGACAGTTTTATAGAACTAAAAGCCTGGTACATGGGAGTAGTGTGTGCCATGGTTTCACCTTCATTGCTTCTCATGATCTCAGGGTTTTCAGGTCCACTCGAGATTGCCAAGCAGACTCTGTGCTTCCAAGGTGAATCAGTGAAAGAAAAGATTGTCCTAAACTAGAATAAAATACCTCTGAGAATTTAGAATATTTCCATGGACTTTTCCATTATCCTCACCAGCTTTGATAGAAACTACTGCTGAATCCTGTTCATCAGTAAAAAGATTGTGTTCATCCTGCTAACTTATTTGATAAAGAAACCAAACCATTGACTTTATGGATTGTTTTTCATGTTGTAGAACCAGTTATGTTTGACAAAGTTCATGAAAGGAACTGTCTCACACAGTTCTTGCCACGATTTCAATGTTTATCATTAAATACATACGCTATTTTCAGTTATTGGGAAATAGTTATCTTACAATATAAACATATAGTATTAGTCTGAGACTAATAGGTCACAAGAAAAAATGTCGCATAGCACTGCCATAATTGTTGAAAGTTTGAAATAAACTTGAGAGGAAAATGTTTGATTGCAAAAGATCACAGGCAGGACCACAGAAGCCACAGCTACTTATTTGGACACTTGCATGTGGCCTAGGAGAGGAGTTTATGCTTCTGTTTGAGATCAGACATCTTAAACCAGTTTTACCCTCTTAAATTTCTGTATGGAAATAAAAAGAAAACAGTTTCCAAAGAACTTCATGTGTACAATACAATGCAGAAATTCTCTTCAGAGCCTACTGGTGTATTCTTTTGCAAAATTAAAGTAAGCAGAAACAACAGACCCAAAAATAGATTTGCAAAATCAGCAGCTTCATTCTCTAGGTGTTATTAAATAAAAGCATAAATCCAGAGTGCCAGTGTGAAAGTGCCTCTGTCTTCCTGTTAGTGGATTTTATAAAGTATGTAATTGAAACAACGTGGCTAGAATGTTCTGAAAAATTTGTCTTATGCATCAGGCAGTATGAATATTCAAATTACATTATTAAAGATTCCAACAGTAACTTGACGCAGAATAACCTAAGCTCTGACAAAAAGGGAAACTGAAAAAATATTTTCTCTATAAGCCCTTTTATGGTGTGCTTCTAGACTATCCCTCAGAGGCATCTACTTTTCTTTCCTTCTCCCTCTTTTTTCTTTTTTCTTTCTTTTTTTCTTTCTTTCTTTCTTTCTTTCTTTCTTTCTTTCTTTCTTTCTTTCTTTCTTTCTTTCTTTCTTTCTTTCTTTCTTTCTTTCTTTCTTTCTTTCTTTCTTTCTTTCTTTCTTTCTTTCTTTCTTTCTTTCTTTCTTTCTTTCTTTCTTTCTTTCTTTCTTTCTTTCTTTCTTTCTTTCTTTCTTTCTTTCTTTCTTTCTTTCTTTCTTTCTTTCTTTCTTTCTTTCTTTCTTTCTTTCTTTCTTCTTTTCTTTCTTTCTTTCTTTCTTTCTTTCTTTCTTTCTTTCTTTCTTTCTTTCTTTCTTTCTTTCTTTCTTTCTTTCTTTCTTCTTTCTTTCTTTCTTTCTTTCTTTCTTTCTTTCTTTCCCACTGATGTAATTCAGGTTGCTAAGCCCTGTGTGTCCCTCAAAATCATTTTGTTCAGCTTGCATAAGTTCAGATGCATAAGGCTGTCTTTTTTTTTTCCCTTGTTGGCAAGAATTTGAAACTCCTACTCTGGGAGGTAGTGTATTATATGAAGCCATTCTTTTCCTGCTTTTGTAGCTCCTAGGACAGCTTTTTTCCCCAGACAAAGTCAAACATCTAAGTTCCTGTTGTATGGGAATCACTTCTTTTCTGATGCACCAGTGCCAGAACACAGCCCAGTGTCGAACTCAGCACAGCCTGTCTCAACAGAGACAGAGGTTAAACAAGGAGGTTTATTCAGTTCTGTTGGGGAAGAAACACATCCATTAACAACTTAGAGGTTTAAAGCAGTCAAAAGGCCCATTTCAAGAATAAGAGTGTCAGTTTTCACAATATTGAACTCGGCAGGTACACAAAGAGTGTCATGTGTCACCAGTGCAATATGATAGCCAAGTGCAGGGGTTGCTCCCTTCAAGTCTCCTAAAGTAGTTCAGGCTTCAGACTCTTTGAAAATATTGTAGATGCAGGCAGAATTGACACAACTGAACCAGTGCTGGGCAAACTGAGAGTAGTTCAGTGAAGTGAGACTGTCCTCCAGGGAACAAGTGTCCCAGGGTGCAAGTGCCATTGTAGAAACTTATTTCAGGAACAAAACAAGCTGAACTGCATTTATCTACACTCAATTCTAAGGTTGGGAGTGGAGAACTAGGAGTCAATCACAATGTACTTGGTGCATCAAAAGCTGTATTTCAATTTGCCATGTTCTTAGAAACCTCATGGCAAGTGAATCATAGGCCAATGGCCAGCATTTTCTCTAAGGTAAAATGAAATTTCTTTCAGATCAGATGTAGAACCAAAACAGTAGCCATCTTAGCAGACCTCATCTGAATGGTGGGAGAAACAGAGCTGAAGAAAGGAAAATTAGGAGGAGAGTGGACAAAAAAAGGAAAGGAGAAACAGAAGGTTAGAATGAAGGTTACAGGGAAGAAAGAGGATGCAAGAAGGGAGGCTGGAAAAGGGATCTTTAGGACTAGGAGGATCCTTAGAGTCCTCTACATGTTTCTCATAAAATTCTTGATTAGCCAGTTTGACAGGCTGTTATAATATTCATACTATGTATTGAATGTTCTCTTTCTTCACTGATCTAGAAATAATATCAGGCAGAGTGTTAGTCATATATGTATCCAGTAGATTTCTTTTTTTATGAGTAAAAAAATGATATCACTGTTTGGAAGCACATTTCACATTAGCTATGATCAATCAGGAATTGCTTGCAAAGAAATCTCAGTTTAAACAGTGATCAGCACCTCTCAAAAAAATACTGAATTTCAAGAAATTTTCAAGGAAGTTGTATAAATATTCAAATGTTTTTGGGCACCACCATATTATTTTTTTGGCTGGAGTTTTCCTATCCAGTTCTCACTTACCCTCCCTCTTTGACATGTGTTTTAAAATATAGTCAAAGAGCATAAAACCTACCTCAAAGTCTTCACTTGCCCTTCTCTTTCTCTGGCATACTCACCTCCATATGTGTTACTATCTCTGTTCCACTCTCTAATCCCCTCATGTGATAGAAGAAATACTTCCTATTTTCTCGAGAAATCCTCCAGCTGCATGGATTCACACTTCACACGTTCTTGTTAGAGGTGTGCATATGTAAGTGACAAAGACCATCAGCCTGAACTGATATGACTGCTGTGTGGTCCAAGCTCACTTCCTTGATGAATCAGGGCCAAGATAACTGTGTTCCTGTGAAATACTAGGCTGCCATTTGTTAATACCAGAATAAAAATCTGAGGCTGTTTGATTTATATATTTATTTTACGAGAGTCCTGTAAGTCTAGTATACATATTACCTCAGTTAGACTTTGAAAAGTGATTCCCACAACTAGGGTCAAATTTTCAGAAGAACTCTCTTCCCTTTAACATATTTGAACAAAATTGTCAGTGGTGCTGATGACTTATAAAAATGCAGCTATTTTCATTAAGTGGTTGAGCTGGAACTGTTTGGTGCTGAGCACTTTTGGAAAACCATTTCAAAAAAAATTCTGTATTTTCACTGCTGTCCTTCCCTGTTTTATTTGTTATCATGCTGCCAGTGAATAGCATCATTATCACTCTACTCATAGAAAAAAAATTTTCATATTTTCGACATTTTTATTAGAATACCTTTGGCCTAATTAGAAATGTGAAATCAAGATGGATGATAACAGCCCTAGAACCACACTTCAAACACAGTTACAGGCATTTCAGGAAGGGGTCAGAGATAAAAACTACAGCTCATTAGCCTGAGGCTATGAGTGCTCTACCAACCATACAGAAAATTGGCAGCCCTTCTGTCTTTTGTCCTCAAGGAGCCTGTGTATTAAACTAATTGTTAAATATAGCAAACAGACTGGCAGTCCAGTCAGACTATTTTTTGCACATGTAAAATAATGGGGTTATTTGGATTTCATTGAAATGCTATCCATATATGTTTTACAAATGTGCAAGCACTTACATGCTTCACAGAAAATCTTCAATACTGGCCTTGGATTTTAAAGGAGCCAACCTAGTGTAAACTGCCTAGTTAGAGAAAAAATATATAGATATCTTATTTACAGGAGAGAAATAATTTAGAATGCATATTGAAAGTTTTTTTTGATGGCTAATTCTTAATAAGTGTGGAGTTCTGTTATATAACAACATTCTTTAGAAGCATACTTAAACATTTGGAATAGGAATGACAAATCTTATTGTGTTCATTATTTTATGCTACATTTTTCTAATTCATGTGCATATATGTATAAAGACTGTGACATGCTTCTCTCTTCCTAAACTTTTTTTTTTTTTTTTTTAAGTTTAAAGCTTTTGTGATGGTCAAAAATTGCTGAGTGAGAATTGTTCAATACTAACTGATATCGTTCCTTGCTGTTCTGATTAAAAATTGGTGATGCAGCACAATTACTTTGTTGGTGACAATGAAGATGATTTCATTCTATTCCCTGATTGGAATTTTTAGATTATACCAATCCACTGTCCACATCCTTTTTGAGATATAATATAAAATTACCATAACAAAGGAGAACACTATATGCACAGAGAACGTTGCTATAAGAAGAAATTGAAAAACAGCATATAAAATAATCTGTGACTGGAGAAGAATGGGAGGTGGGAGAATGACGGAAATAGAAGAATTCATTTTATCTAACTTTACTTACAGAAAAGATAGGCCTATTGTCTAATTTAGTTGTCTATTATCCTCCATTTCCTAACCAAATGAGCTGCTGCAGTTTAAAATTTTTGCCTGTGATGGTTTACATGAAGAGCCAGTGGATTTTGTTGCAATTATTGAGTGTAATTATTTGCAGCATGTTAACACAAAAAACCCAAATCCATGTGAAATAGAATCTGCTGATAGATTCTGTGCATATATTTAAGAAGAGCTTGCCTCTGTAGGAGACATTTACAATCCCCTGGTCATAACTCATCCCAAAATTCTAGAATCTTCTTACAGATATTTCTTATGTCAAAGTGTGTTTTCAATATTGTATAGCTTAAGATAGGCAACTTAAATTATTTACTATTCTCTCAGACACTTAAAACCTTTCTAAAAATCAGACCATGTATTTGAGCACAAATTATTAGATTTTTCTCCCACTCTACCTAGAGTTGCAGTAGATTTTATGTTAAAAAAGCAACAGTTGGCTTTGAGTAATGAAAAATGGAAGAATTCTAGTGTTTGAAAAAAAACACTTTTAGAAATTCAAATTGAAAGCAACACCCACAGTTCATATGTTTGTAGCACAGAAAAAGAAGATGACAGGATATAACAAGTATGCATGTATTTGCATCATACTGCTGAGGGTAAAGAGATGGTTCTTGTAGGATTATTCATGTGCTTAAAGCTAAGTGTATGCTTTTGTGGTTCACCAATCATGTGAATTTTAACAGGAGCAGGAGCACCTGGGACAGGGCAACCCTAGCTGTACATACAGACTGGAGAATGAAATGCTGAAGAGCAGCACAGCAGAAAAGGTCCTGGTCAACACCAAACTGAATATGAGTCAGCAGTGTGCCCTGACAGCCAGGAGGGCCAGATATGTCCTGGGGTGCATCAGGCATGGCATTGCCAGCTGGTCAAGGAAAGCTATTGTCTCTCTCTACTTTGCCCTGATGTGGCCTCACCTCAAGTCCTGTGCACAGTTTTGGGCACCACAATATAATAAGGGTATAAAACTTAGACAGTGTCCAAGGGAAGGCTATGAAGATGAGGAAAGGTCTAGAGGGGAAATCATATGAGGTGTGGCTGAGGTCACTTGGCCTGTTCAGCCTAGAGAAGAGGAGACTGAAGGAAGGCCTCATTGTGGTCTATAGTTTCCTCATGACAGTAAGCAGAGGTGCAGGCACTAATCTCTTATCTCTGGTAACCAGTGATAGGACCCAAGGGAATGGCATGAAGCTGTGTCAGGGGGGATTTAGGTTAGATACTAGGAAAAGGTCCTTCACCCCGATAACAGTCAGGCACTGGGCTCTCCAGTCCAGGGAAGCTGTCACAGTACCAAGCCTGACAGAGTTCAAGAAGCATTTGGACAACTCTCTTAGGCACGTGCTGTGATTCTTGGGGCTGTCCTGTGCAGGGCCAGGAGTTGGACTTGATGATCTTTGTGGGTCCCTTCAACTCAGGATATTCTATGATCTGTGATTCTAAGTATGCAATGATCAGAGCTAGTAGGACTGAACTTTTGTTGCTTAGTCATCCTTCTCCTCCCATAAAGCAAATGAAACTTTAACTCCTCTGTAGCTGTTTTCAGTTTTAGTCAAAGACTTACATACATTCCAGAGGAAATATTGCTGCTTTAGTGTATGCCAAATCCAATGATCAGACCAAAATAGGTGATACCATACATCTGATTTTATTCCAAACAACAAAATCATGACTGCAACCAAATCAAAGGAAAGCTTTCACTGCCCTCAATAACTGAAGAATTTAGATTTAAATAAAATCAGTTGCCAAATAGCAGCAAAGGAGGTTGCTGTCACATTCTCTTCCAAACTTACTTGTGTTAGAAGTTTATCTTTAATGCATTTTCCTTTTTATTTTTAATGGAAAAACCACATCCATATGATGGAGATGATGAGATACAGTTGTGGTTTGAGTTGTGAATAATCTAAATCAAGTTATGAATTATCTTAATTTAAATCTTTCCAAGATTATGATACAAAGAAAACTGATTATTGTTTCAATAAGGTCAGAATTATTTTTAATTACTCTTAGAAAAATTCCATTGTAGCTACAACAAAAAGTTCATTATGTTTAGTTTTTGAGGCTTTTTCCTCAATATCAATTATTCTCAAACTGAAGCCAGCTTTAACAAATACACAAACTAAATAATAATGTTTCTATAATATCCCAAATATTTATCCAGACTTCTTGGTTTCTTCTAATTTAGGATATGACAAAGTGATCTGAGAAAACACATAGAGTGGCTGATGAAAGAACATCTATCAAATGTAGTCTCTATTATTTTCATATTTGTAATCTTTCTACACAACATTGATAAAGCTAAAGCAAGGTTTGAAAAAGTCTCTTTGCACACTACCTAACTATTACTTGCACTTAAATAGTGACACAGGGCACATAACAATAAATGAAATATAAAATGGCATTTTTAAAGAGTAGAAACAGCCTTCCAAGATCAGTGTAATTTTTCTCATGATCTGCAATCATATAGGCATTCTGCATTGCTATCCTTAATGCAGACAAGGCTTAGGTCCAAACTGACCAAAGTATTTAAAATCTCTTGATCAGCTAGGACCATCAAAAGGAAGAGATAACATAGCCAGATTTCTCTAACATGATGTTTTAATACAAGTCAAGACTAGTGGGTTTTTGTAAAGTAGTATTAAGCAACCTAAGCTTTATTTAGTAAACCCAAAAGCCAGAAATCTTACATTCAAGAGTATATGAAAGATCCAAATCTTCCACAGACCATTCAAGCTGTAGCCTGTATGTCTTCAATTAATTTTATGCCACCATTAATAAAGAAGCACAGTGAAAAGTCACTGGATTTCTTCATGATACATACAGATATTTTCCCTTAAATGAAAGTCCTCCAAATGTTTAAAAAATTGAAATAT
>NW_008667228.1:58277-70510 GCF_000695815.1 Acanthisitta chloris | reverse complement strand
CCATAGAATCATAGAATGGGTTGGCTTGGAAAGGGCCTTAAAGATCATTTAGTTCCAACTCCCTGCCATGTCCAGAGAGAGATACCTTCCATTAGACCAGCCCCATCCAACCTGATACCTTACTTCCTTCCTTCCTTCCTTCCTTCCTTCCCTAGTGTCATGAAGGAGAACACCTAAAGACTCTACCTTGTGCCCTGTAAAAGTTTTTTGTCCCTGTGAAGCAGTACTATCCATCTATAGTAATGCATAATGAAAAGTTAAATACCAGCTCTCTCTGTAAGGTTAACTGCAAATTCAAGGCAAAACAATATTTAATTTAATATTTTTTTAACTGAAGAGGGTGTACAAGGATTCTGTATATGCAGAAACAAATTAGAGTAAAAGCATGCCATTTTCACAATAATGAAAATGGAATCACAGAATCAGTTAGGTTGGAAGGGACGACAGTGGGTCATCTGGTCCAACCTCTCTTTTTGAGCAGGGCCACCCTAAAGCCTATGGCTCAGGGTTGTGTCCAGAGGGTTCTTAAAATGTTACAGAAGGTCTCAGCTGTTACAATGGACCATTTAAATCATAAGAGAGTGGTATAAAATGCCCACATCAGGGTTATGTTTGCATTTGTACCAATTTGAAAGCATAACAGCACTATAATTTGTTGAATAATTATTGTAACTAAGAGAAGTTTCAAGTGCATCCTCTTTATAAAAATCACATAACCAAACCTGTTACAAAGTCTTAAATACTGAGTAGTTTTCCTCATATCAGTTTAGACAGATTAAGAGAAGGTTTAACAAACCCTGGTGTTATCAAGTAGTTTGCTTCTCATTTTATCTAATTCACTCCCTGAGAGGGCAATAGAAACAATTAACCAGATTTTGATTAACTGCTTGAAAAATCACCAGCTGTTTTTACTCAGTCACTTAAACTTTACATTCTTGACCTAGATTTAGCAAGCAACACAGACAATAGCAAGGTTTTTCCCCAGGAAAATAGAATCTGTAGTATATTTATGACAATGGCAAAAGTGTGTCTATGGGAATCTGGATTTAAAGAGATTGTCTATTTCCCTACCCTTTCTTTTTGTTTTGCTTTTTTTTTCCCCCTCACAACATTAAGACCAACTTAATTATCAAGGAAATAGCATCTATCAGTGTAGTTTGAACCAGCTGAGAAAAATACAAGATTTACCACAGACCTGTAAATTCATCTCATGTCTGGTCTCAAGCAAGTTTGTTTTACCCAGCTTGATCATTCTGTCAACAGAGTCTGGCAGCAGTTTTAATTTCTGTGATGCTTAGTTGATGTATATAAATCAATGTATACATATATGATGTGAAACGTAGACATTTTCCACATTAGAGATCATGCTGGCAAACAGAGGTGTCATATAACATGTGGGTAGTTGACTGGTAATGAACTTAGATGTGGTTGAGACAGGATCACCAATCTAATTTTCACATTGTTATTAAGATTTGAAATGGCCAATGCATAGCCCACTACATCTCTGCTCTTTCCTTTTCCATGTCCTTGCAATAGGTTAGTTAAATCACATCAACACTGAACATCTTTTATCATTTATTATGCTTGAGGACAGGTCCATAGCTGAGATGCAATGTTCAGAGTCATTGATAGATGTTTCTGTGAGCCTTTTCCAAAACATCTTAGCAAGTTTTGGTCTGAAATAGACAGGTCTTGTAGGACCAGGCAGATTCTACTACACTGAATCAATGCACTAATGGCTGTCCTTGCACAAAACAGAAGGCACAAAGCTGTACAGAGTTCAGAAAAGAAAATAATTGAATATTCTCTTACACCTCTAACTCTAAAAGTCAGTCTTAATGCTGAAAAGCTCTTGGACAACATTCAGTGGCGGATGAAGATGGGGGGGTTTATTAATTTTATTTTTTTTTTATTTAGAAGGGAGCATTTCCTATTGGCAAAAAAGAGAACAGAAAGTTTCTGTGGCTGATGGATCTGACCATTTTGAAAGTGCCTGTTTGGACAGATGCAATAGGTAATTTCGAGGTGAAGCCAAATAAATGTACTCAGAATGTTTTCTGAAGAAATCTAGCCACTTGGAAAAACACCAGGAGGACTATAAGGTGAATGAAACTGATCTTTAAATTCATCCCTCTATTTTTTTCATCAGATTAATCCATGATTTTGAGTTCTGCCCAAAGGAAAAAAAAAAGATTGACATTCTTTCAGTAAACAGTATTAAAAAAAAAAGTGGAAATATTCTTTTCAGGTATACATTCTGGATGGTATGAGAAGTTCAGTTTGGGTCATGGTAGTTGAGGCAAAATATTCAGAGCTGGCAGTTCACCTCTTCACAGCTCAGTTTTCTCATCTTTAAAATGGGGGTAGTGAGTGGTATTTAGCTTGCGACAAACAAAAGAATATAGTTTTACATGTCTTTAATGAGAGCAGCCAGGTAAGTATGAATGATTGCCCCAGTTTTACAGATTGAATATCTGAAGCTGAGAAATGTTTCAGAAGTTGAAAATAGTGAAAGTGTTTTTTTCTGTTTGTGGTAAATCTTTCTTTTAGTGGTCATGGTGGTAAAATATGACTGTCCCCTCTAACAAGTCAAAGTTTCTACCTTCCTTAAATAAATGACAAACTGTTTAGTTTCTTCTTTGGCTGTTGCTTCACTATTTTAAGCATTTTTCATGCTCATTGTACTGGTGTCTAAATTTGTTCTCTCTGGCTATTTATGATGACGTGTGTTTATGCACAAAACAGAGGAAAATATGGGTTGATTTTTTTGTAAGTTGCGCTGAATTTGAAATAGTGAGGACAGCACAAACACGCTTTTACTAGTAAACTGTGCAAACATGATGTGGAAATGATAGAGGGAGTGTGTGGAGTGCATGTAATACCAACATATCTTTTTCTCACAATGTATATTATATCACCAGAGGGACACTTTAAAATGAAACCTTTCAAAGTTTTCAGATATTTTAGTGGCATGCACATTTATAGCTAGCAATTAAACACAGAAATTATGGATAGAATGCAATTGGAAGTGAAAATCTAAAAAGTCTGCACTGATCTAAGAAGACAGCCTGATGCAAAGCATTATCTCCCAAAGGCCCTTCTGTCTACGTAGTTTTGAAACATACACTAAACCAGCTGCCAAACCTGGCTTTTAAATAGAGGCTACAAAAAAGGTGTTCTGCATTTTCTGTGCATGCCACTTTACAAAGGACAGAAGCACTGTCTGGCTGCCATATATTACAGCAAAAGGGAGCCAGCTTGCAAGTGATTAGAATAATGAAACTGGAAAGGATTAGCTACATTATCCAAACATGAAGCAATAGGCTAGTCAAACTAATCCCTGAGGAATAGTTAAAGGAAACAAATGACATGATAGACATAGGGTTACTTCTCAGTAAGATAGCATTAGAGCATGTGGTACTTGAACTCATGTTCTTCTTGCATATTTTCTGAAAGCATATACAAGCAGGGAGAAGGTAAGCCGATGTGTCTGTGTGACAATATTGAGCTACTTTTATTTCAGATTCTGCATCTTATCTGACTTTTAAAAATAATTAAACTGTTATTAGACTGACTGATATCAATGGAACATCCACATCCTGTGGAGTCCTTAATTGCTGGAAAAGAAGGGTAATGATCCAGGTTTTAATACGGCTGTGTCTATTGTGCCCTGTTGGATGGATTCATTATGCAGTGAGTGAACATTTTTTCTCATATTTAATTATTTTGAAACTGTAAGAAGTTATTCCAGTGCTAATTGCAACATTTATATTTTAGAAGGATAAATTAGCCCCAAATGTTTTTTCTTTTATAAAAACTCATCACATATGGAAATTATGCCCCAGATCTATATTCATATATTGCTGGGTTTCTATCCATACAGAAATTTTAGTTATAAATTATTGTTAGACTTATTAACATCAAAAAACAGATGAAAACATGACATGCAGTGAGTATTTCTAGAAACCTAATTCAAATTCCACAAGAGTAAAAGGGAGTCCTTCCAAGTTCATATATATGCTACAACTGGGAAGGCAAAATAAGGGTAAGGACTGCATTCTCATTGAAGTTACCATGTGTACATGGAAGGGCTTAGATTTAGGGCAAACCCAAAACTAAGCTGTGATTATTCATCCTTTTGATGACTTCTGGGTACATTGCAGGTATGGTCTTTCAGCTGGAAGGGAGAAGGGCTCTGGCAGAGCTGTAGATGGCTGTTCGACATGAACCTTGCCTGAACCAACTTGCTCACATTCACTCACCTCATGTACGCAAGCCCAAATTGCCATCTTTCTCACCCTTCAAGCCAAACACAATGAATCACCCACTACACAGTTCTTGACTGCCGAAGGCAGTTTTAGGGAACATGGAAAATCAGGTACTATTCTGTATCAGAGACAGTTCAGTCATTTACAATATTTCTGACTGATAGGTAAAACATCATTCAGAGAGATATCAAAGTCCTTCAATGGGTGATTATTAATTACTCTGCCTAAGAAGTTTCTTAACCATGATCAATTAGTTACCGGCTTCTGTACTGACACTTGAGGGTGCACAATCCTACCACATTTTTCTCTCAGTTTAACGAGGTGCTGAGTATTCTCATTATTCATATTCAAATCTCACCTTGTTAAAGATCCAATAATCAATTGACTTCAATAACATCCTTTGACAATGATTTCCCCAGGTTAATTGCACGTGCTACCTAAAAAGTATTTTCTTTCACTTTTTATTAGCTGTTTGAAAAAAGTATTTTTGTAACCTTTTTAGATGAGCTGAATTTGGGAAGAGCTTATCAGGTTCTGAAGGCGTGTAATCATCCATTCCTAACCAAGTGATATATTAGATCATTTATTTGTGGTAAGACAGACATTTCAATAGTGCTTATTGTTTCCCATAATGAAAGGTTTAAATCTTCCTTTAGGTTCCTCTGAAATTTAATTTTTGTTGATGGAGACAAGCCAGTTTGTGCAAGTTTTTTTTTATGTCAAGGCTTCAGAAATACCAAACTATTAATTATATTTTTCCACTCTCTAACTCTATGTTGTGAAAAAAGGAGGTGGAGGAAACCAAGTACAATAGAAGCTTTCATGCACCTCACCTTTAAAAACAATAAATTCCTTCCCTTTAGCAGGATTATTTATTGAGCTGTTTAGTCACTGAAAAGGGATTTTGTCATACACTCTACACCACTCATGAAAACTGCATCCTATTGTATTTATGAATCTGCATTTGGTAGAACTGCACAATGTAAGTGATGAATTTTTCTCCTTGGCCAAGTTAACCCCAGAAATGCCCTTTCTACTGGAGAACTAAGATTCCATGAGAGGTGTGTTTCAAACCTGAGTGATGTGTGCATGAATCCTTTCTACCTACATTTAAGAGGTTTTTTGGGGGGGGAATATAGCTTAGTTAAGAAGACCATTATGTTAGTGAAATATATTTATTGTCAGTAAAATACATTAATATTTAATCTAAATAATGAATACCATTGATATAGAGTAATAAAAGTCTTTATTCTGCAGTCTTTGCTTTGATAATAGTCACATTATCGAACAGTACATCTTCCATGGCTGTAACACCATAGTTGCTTCCTGCTGTTGAGTCCAGGATAATCCGTGCTTTCTTTTCTCATCTGCAATGCATTCTGAAGTCATGGACAAAGGCCTGAACAAAATTTTCTCTGAAAAAGTCAATAATGATTTATGATATCTGACTTCAAAAAATGTTGTTTCATAAAAGTGATAGACAATAAACCACTAATCTACTGAGATGACTCTGGGTTCCAGTCCACCTTTTATTTTATTTTCCAGCAGCCAAAGCACGACATGGCAAAATAGTTCTTGGGTTCTCTGGAGAAGTTGCCTCATTTTTCAAATGCACTGAATTCATCAGCAAGCTGGCAATTTCACAATATGTCATGAAATTATTCAGAAAATACTGTTGGAATATTCAGAAACAGTTACTCATTCAGCTGCACTAATGGCTCAGATCCTGGAAGGCAAAGTAGCTTGACTTCAAAACTTTAAAAAGAAATCTAATGATTCATAAACTAATCTCATGATTTGAGGCCACAAACCATGATTTCTACACCATTCAGTCTGGCAGTGCTGCCATTAGTTGTGTATAGTGGGCAAGGGAGCAGGTGTTTTAGAAGATTGCAAACTACAATATATTTTTCCTTCCACCTGAAAGGAGAGTGGTTTATTCAGAGAAGACTGCCTGGGTAGCTCCTCATAAAATTTCATAAAAGTTTTTATTCCCTAAAGAACTGTGTTTATTCACAATTCAGAACTGGGGATGAATGAGTCATTGCTGCCCACAAACTGCAGAGGACCAGGAAATTCAGTTACCTCTGTTAAAATTTTTGCCAGGAGTTCTTTGGCCCACAAATATGTACATCTGTGTCTGCTTGCATGTGGATAGTTATTTGCATGTACATGACCCACCTTGAGTCTTTATAGCTGGTTTTCCCAGGATTGCATTCCACCCTATCCATGTCCTCTCCCAATTACTATTTTGCTCAGTTTTACAATGTGATATATGCAGGGATGAACAAGCTAACTCTACACTAATAAGCTGAGGACTAATTAACCTAGGTATGCATTATTTTGATAGAATTATATCACTTGCAGGATTCACATCTGCTACTTTCCAGTGCTATTCCATGCTACACAGAGATATTCTTGGTACCTTGGTGTGACTACATATAACACCATTGTTGCCATCCTCTCACACATCTGTGACAGACCTTTCATAAAAGACCCTCACATCTTGCCGCAGTTGTTTGTCGAGTTCTGGCACAGTGCCTTACTCCTCTCTCTCCCTCCCTGCAAGAAAAGAGGGAAGCTGCACCCTTCTCTCTTATCAGAATGAAACGACATGACTCATTTTTCTGTGTAGATGGTTGTAATGTAGATGCCTTCTACCAGCTCTTCAGCTGACTCAGTGGTAACACTGAGCACATTTGCCCCACCGCATTCTTCTTGCTCTTAAGTGTAGACTCTGAGTGGACTGAAGGATCTGCTGAGCTAGCAGGTTGTACTAGGGGAAGGAGACTGTCCTCTCAAAGGCTGGGCCTTGAAGTGTGGAAGTGTTTCATTGCTGGCCACACCTCACTTTGTCAGTTATTAGAGCAAATACTTTCCCATTTCATGTCAGCTTTTTATGCTAACCAGCACAATGAATTTGAAGCAGTGAGTTTCCTCTGACATTGACATCAGGCACATAAAGCAGGATACTTACTTATAACAAGGCAGCGCTGCCTTGGGTCCCTAGCTCTTTTATTCACATATGCCGCTGAGGTGCCAGATAAAAGTAGATATAATTCCATATAAAGTGACTGTGTTGTCAGAGCATTGCAACTCCACATTCACAAGTCCCCTACAAAACTTTCTGACTGTACCACATGATCTTAGCAAAATTCTTTGCATGAAGTGTAAGCAGTATTCATAGATGTGTGTATAAGAAAACAAATTAGCATCACTGCTATTGCCTGTGTCTCACACCTTTTATTTTAATTTTATAACCTAATTGTTTCCTGAGAGCTAGGAAGAAATAGCCTCCTTACCTTTCACATAGTATCTAAAAGTCATGTGAAACTCACGATCTACCTTTAAATGATATATTTGTTCAGCTAACTGTCTGTGGAAGGCATTTTACATGTATTTGCATATCATGCCTATATAATATATTAAAACATCCATGAAGACATGCTGTTTCTATGCAAGGAGTAGGGCAGGATTTCTAAGAGGTAAACACTGGGTGAATTTCTGGGGTTATTGATAATGTTTCCCTGATGTAATGGCATTTGGTTATTTGTGTCATAAAGCAGATTCCTCCAAATCAGGACAGAAAGTCTCCTGGGAGAGGTCTAAGTTTGTATTCTGATGCTGTCATTTCTAAGCTATTTTAGACTACATTTATATATGAGACTGCTTCACAGTTCTTGAAACAGGTGATGTCTTAACATGAGCTATCTTTTTCTTCAGCAGCCTTTATTATTAAACTGTTATTATAGGTTATGCAGAAAATGATGCCTATATTTAAGACTGACTAACAATTCCCACAATAAAATTCTTGCTTATTATATTGTTAGATTTAAACTGCTCAGGATGAAGTTTCTCAGGCCAGATAGCTGCCACAGTTTCTGTGTTTTGTGAAAATTTCAAAACAAAAGTTCCAGTCCTTTCCAAGAAAGAAGTTAATAAAAAAATCTGCTCTTTCGCACACCGAGAATTTTCTCTGGAATAAGGTGCCGTCTGACTACTGGTGAACACATCAATGGGAAATCATGAGAAAGTATAGACTGTACTCTAATTATGGTCACACTAGGCAATGTAGACAACTTTGGTGATGCCCTGGAACATCCCTTGGATATCTGGTCTTTCAGTTGCCTGTCTCTGGGATCTCTTTGGAGTGAAATGTATCTCCTGCTTGACTTATGAATTTGGTTTCCTTTCCAGTGGAAAGAAAAAGAGTGAAACCAGTGTCAGTCATGCCCAGTGGGGCACTGGCCTGCTACATGAGGCAAGTCAAGATGGGGGATGTAAGGTCCCACCCATAAGAGGAAGGGAGCACCCAGGGTTCATTAATCCTCATGGTTGAAAGGAATGAAAAAAGTCAGAGTCTGAAAAAAAAATGACAAAGTTTGATTAGTAAATTAGACACTTGACATGGAAATTGGTATGTTAGTCCCTGACCTACTAAATAGGTACACAGCACTGGGTTTTGTGTAAAAGGGTAAAGTGAAAGAGAAGAGAGAAAGGAAGAGATGAATTTAGGAAAGAGGGAAGGGAGGGAGGGAGGAAGAGAGGGAGGACCACCAGTCCTGGTTCCAGAGTCTGTCTAACGGATGGGATACCTCCACCAAGTCCGGGTGGTAGAGGTATCTTTTTTTTTTAAGATAGGTTTCCCTGTCCTGAAGATAGGTTTCTTGCTCTCTATGCAATTTAGTTATCATGCACAGTCCATTCTTTCAGACCTTTCTGGAAATGGATTGGAGGGCGTTGAGGGTCTTTGGTGGTCTTGATCCCTTCTTACAGTTCATGCCCACTTCTTGGCCTCATTCCCGCACTTGTACAAGACTGTGTTGTGCTTATGCCCAGGACCTAGAACAAGGATGTTAGTCCCAGAAAAGTGCTGCCCTACTTCTGCATTTCTCACAGCACGCTATTACCAGCAATCCTTGGTTGGCTTCACAGCCACCCAGCTATCAGTGTTTGCAACATGCACATTAGCCCCTTATCTTCTGAGGTACTACAGGGACTGTGGGTGGCAGCCAGGCTGGCATGTCAGTGCCATCCCATTGTGCCCAACTAAGAGGGCAGGGCTGGAAATGGGGTCTGAGCTTAGCCTCAGCCCAGGGATCACAGTCATTTGGGATCAGTAGGTACATGGCTGTGGTGCAGCTCAGGCAAAGACTGAGGGTGAGGGCTCCAAGCAGAGCAGGAAGCCTCTGACGAGGCCCATCACAGCACTTCCTCCTCCCAGCTTTGACCAAGCCATGTGAGCACAGGCGGTCAAAACCTTTGGAGAAGAAAAGAGGCCAGAGACCCAGCAGGTATGTTCAGGGCCTTGCCAGTGTTCTGCCTAACCTCAAAGAGGAGGTGGATGTGACCATCAGGCTCCCAGTCACACCTGGGTGTTTGGATACATTACAATTTCACCTACAAGTGTCCCCTTGAACTGCCATGATTCAGTGAGGCCACTCTCAGACTTTCCTTGCATTTGGATGCTCTGTGGCTCTGGGTTTTGCCCCTTGCCACTCCATTCACCTTTTCACAGGCACAAACACAAGCCCTGCCAGCACATGCAATTTCCTTCCCCAGTATTACTCCCTGAGTTTAGCTATCTACAGCTGTTCATTCTGCCTGTCCCAGTATCCAAGAATCTGCTTCGTTCTTAGTAAATGCCACAAATTCCACTCAAAAATATTTCTTTTTCATGTAGACTTGAGACAAGAAAATGAACTTCCTGAAGAAGCTTTAAAACATGTAAAAATGAGGCTATTGTTTTACTGGTAAGGCATTGTTTTACTGGTATGGCACTTAGATATCCCATTGGAAAATTGCTTCCTGCCAGAATGCCGATATGGAGCTAAAGAAGTCACTTCAGCTTCTATGCAAATGCTGTTGAATATATTTTTCATTTTCCTTGTAATATGCTTGATACATTTCACATTTGTAGAAGCATTTGGTCTCACATATATAACTGTGTCTGCTAGTAATGCCATAAAAAGTATGTAAACTGCTAGGAAAGAGTAAACGCCCTTTGAAACCAGAGTCACCTCGTTCTGGGACCAAAAATTCATGGACACTTGGTTCCTTACCCTATATCTTCTGTGATTTAATTTAATTTTTGTAAAAAACAATAAAGCTAATACCACTCCATGCAAGTATTTGTAAAGCTTAATTACTTTAGATTTGTGGAACTCTCTGGTGAATGTTTTAAGGAAAATATTTCATAATAAATTAATTTCATCAAGAAATAAATGTTTCATATCGAATTTCATAATTCTTTACTCAAGACTGGTTTCAGTGACAGGCTACAGATAAGGTTTCATATCACACTGGAAGTGCAAAGGCATCCTGAATGAACAAAAGACTAAACTGATGAGGCAACTTGATAAAGTGTGCTGCAAAATTAGTACACTAGTCCAGACCTATCCAGTTCTCCTCTCCAAAGCCTTTAAATCCCTTGCATTTTGTCAGAGAGGAAGAAGACATTTTGTGACAGGGAAGACTAAGGCAGTAATTTGGGTCCTATTCAATCCAAGTCATTCTATGATTGTGTGATTTTTTGTTGGGACCTATTTTTGGTTATTCCACCAGCAGGACACCATAGAATAGTTTGGGTCAAAAGGGACATTTAAGTGGCTTCTAGATATGCAAAACTACATTGCATCTAGCACTCTCAGCAAACAGACTGATGAGAAGTCATAGAGCAAGGTGGAGGCCACACTACAGTCCTAGGACTAAAGGAGGGAAAGACAAGGACTAAATCACAGGGAAGTGAAAGAAAGGAGTTAACTCGTTAAGTTTCATTCTCACTGTGAGAATCAAAATTTAGAGAGGTCTAAATAGTCTGGTCAGGAACATTACTCTAATTTTGATCTATTCTATATTTCCACCGGTCACACTGTCAACCACAGCTTTAGCTGAGTATTGGCAATAGTGATAATAGTGTTTAATTTGCTAACATTACTGTTTTTAGGGCTGTACTTTGAAGTTCCAGGCTTTGATTCACCAAACAATTAAAAGTTACTTTAACTTTTAGCACATTTCTGCTACTCAAAATTTGTTAATAAAGGTTAAGTAAACTTTTAAAGTTAGATTTATTTTTATATGCTTTGCTGAATCAGATCCTAAACAGTGATACAAATTAGTATCCTAGGTTATCTAGGGTGTTATGTCTCTGTTACTTTTGCTTGCTAATATTTTTAATGTTTTGTTTGTTTTTTTCTTTTCCCTTGCAAAACTCTGTACCCTTGTTTTCCTGTATCATGATTGGTTCATTGTTTATTTAGCTAGGCTATTGTCTATGTTATATTAAAATTGTCCTTAGAGACAGGGTGACACCCATAATGCATGTATCCTTATTACAGCTAGAGGCACAGCACAAAAGCACTACTAATTTATTACAACAGACAGTGTAACCATTGAGCCCAGTTCAACCTTGACCAGAGGACCCAGGTGGCTTAGCCATGCAAAATATGGCTCATTTGTATCTACCTATTTTGTATTCACAGCTGATATATAGCTACTGAGATTATATGGCTATAAGGATATAATAGTTATAGATAGAAATGGATGAAGTGTCTTTAAATAAATTATCTTTGATAGTCATTTTCCCTTTTTCCTTTAGGATCAGGTTTTTACAAGAGGATTGCAGTTATTGTGCTGATACTGAAGAAAGCACAAAGGGAAGCATGAGATGAGGATAAGGAGGGAATAACTAAAGCAGTAAAATGAGAAAAGGTACAAATATTCTGACTTAGACAATTATTTGCATCTTTATTATCATCAGTGTTAGCTATAAGCAAAAGCCAGACTGCAGATATCTGAGAAAACAGAGTCTTGTCTCTGATTTATTTGGACAACAATTTCATTTGATCAGACCAATATGTGGAAGAGGAGCCTTGAATCTTACCAATATAATGACTAGTTATTTGCCCCAATAAGATTTTCAAAATCAGTTACTACTTTTTCTTATGCTACCTATAATCAAATATC
>NW_008667228.1:0-58264 GCF_000695815.1 Acanthisitta chloris | reverse complement strand
AGAGAACAAGGATGTTGTCATGATGGAGATATGGCCTGGAACCAAGAGGTATTGCCAAAAAGAAAATGATATGAAGATGCAACAAGCATAGAAATGTGTTGGTACTAGAAAACAGGGAGAACCTGGAATTGCGAGGAAACTGCCCAATGCTAAATTGCACATGGAATCAGCACTAAGTTCTCAGCCACAGACTGTTTCCTTTTTCAGAAGTCCTGACTCTGGATGGCACTTCAAAGACAGAAAAGCTGGCAGATAAGAGGGCTAGAATCTGCAGGTATAATGAGTGCATCTTCAGATATTAACATAAGGATAGGAAAAACAGAAAACAAAAAAAATAGCATGTTCCACCTTACTGCCAAAACATTTTAGTCTCCTATTAAAAAGAAAAAAGAAATATCCTAAAAGAATTAGATTTACAGTGTTGGGAGTAGTGGCAGCTTTCATGTTAAAGAGTCCATGACATACGAAGAGAGTTAACCAAAGTTTTATGCACTAAGCGTGAAATAGGAAACGGAGTGCTCACAGTCACTGGTTAAGATCCTCTTATCACACTGTGAAAAGAAACTGAACTTTATATGTTTCTCTTGCTGGCAAGGCAGCCTTCTATGGTTATCAGAAATACAGAGGAAAGTCTAGTTAGAGATTTTTCCCTTGCTTTGGCTTCTATGCAACAACTGTAGCTGATTAATCCAAGTCAACAGAAAAGTCAGCCAGTAGCATAGATTAGATGAGAGGACTTTGTTGTTGCCTCTGCCTCCTTCATTTTTATGGAGTTCTGCCATTGCAGAAATGTGGGATACTGCTGCATTTTATTTTTTACTATACATCACATATCTGTGCAGCTGTGGTTGCTGCAAACTTAGGCATATGCAAAGGTAGAAATATATGAAAGAAATCTACCTGCAGGTTGCTTTTGTTTTTATGAAAGAAGAACTGAGAACACTTTGAAGAAGAGATCAAACTTCACCCTTCCTAAATGTTTTAACCACAGCCAACTCATTTAAAATTGGGGCAGGTTAAAACAGCAAATGGATTGCAATTTCAAGATGGCCTTTGTCTTAGCCTTCTTGGAAACCCCTGGTAAACCTGTTCTCTTCCCTGTGGCAAGGTCACAACAAGCTTGTTTCTCTTTCTTCCAGTAAGCTTGTTTCAAACTTATTTTTATCTTTGCTTTAAGCTTTTAATCCTCCTTTCCCTTCTCATCTTGAATAAGACCTAAGTCCTCAGATACAATGGAACCAAACTTTCAATGTTTGAATGCCCCTCTGCAATCCTTTACAAAGGGTTTGTCTTTACAATTAAAGTCAGACAAGTTAGAAAGCCGCAGAGCAGGCTTACCTTCAGATTTTGGTCTTTTAACAAGAGATTGCATGATACAAACCATTTCAAATAATCCTTTGAATACAATTCCTAAAACAGCCAAGCAAACCGCAAACTTCAGGTAAATCAAAACAACAAATAAGCTGGTATCTAGACCAGCAGTGACCATTGCTAATTCAGGAAGCTCTTTGACCTTTTGGTTCAAAGTGCTGCTGATATGCAGTATCTTTTACAGCAGAAAGAGCACATGTTAGAACAAAGAGCAGAAGGAAGGCTTTTAATATGATTTAATACACCTGGGATGCAGGGCCCAGATGCAAGAAATCTAACTGTGGGCAATAAAAGGGAATGAAACAGATAGATTAGCAGCAAATTTGTGTACAAAAGAGTTGTTTAAAAAAGAAAAAGATAACATAAGCTAGGCCAACAGGCAGACCAATAAGATTTAAAGATAACATTGAAGGGCAAAATTCTTTCATAACTCTTCCAGTTTAGGTATTTCTTCATTCCACGAGTAATCAGCTAGACACTGCTGACAGAATTTATTGACTAGACCTGATCTCTGCTATAATTCTAACAGAAGACCATTTAAGAAAAACAAACAAAACCCACAACAAATTTGGATTTCAGGAAAAAAACAGGTTTTTAAAATTTCTGTCTTGATTTTTAATTTGGAGCTAGGCTATCATGCAAGGATGAAAGTAAGGAACTCTTCTCCTCTTGTATAGACTGTACTGTCCAGTGTTGCATGACAGAATGGAAAGGAACAAACTGAAGATTAGCCTTTCCCCCTTGCACCATGAGAGTTGAGGAGATGCATGTTCAGACAATGGGATATGAGATGATGAATACTGTGCTGGCAAAAAGGTTTGGGGTGCATCCCTTACTTGCTCTTTCTCATCCCCGTGTCTCTACCTGCCAGTCAGATTGGGATTTTTTTTTAATTACAGTTGAGATTAGCAAGTAAAATTGCCTTATGGTGCATTAAGGCAGAGCAGATTGTGTTTTCAAAATTTATAGATAAGAAGGTTTGTCAAAACACTACTGTATCCTCTGCTATGGCACAAGACTATATACTATTCACAATGAAGAGAATTTCATATTTCTGGTCTATGGAAAGGGACTGGAAAGGACCCAACACTGATATAGAATTTTATTTCATAGGCATTGGCAGCTTCTTGAAGCTGGGGAATATCTACATATCCAAAACCCCCACACTTCTCACATAGAAACCTGGCTTTGCTTTAATTTAAAAAAACCCAAAACCAAAAAAACCCAACCAAAACCAACCAACCAAACAAACAAAAATGAACAAAAAAGCATACAAGAAAACACCCCCAAAATATGTTTGTGTAATGAAAACCTGCAAACCATGCTCCAAAAGAAGTAATTGAATTGCAGAAGTGCATGAGATTAATTTATCCAATCAAATTACTCCCATGTATTATTGAACTTGCACCCTAAATCAAGAATATGTTTTTTCACGTGGTTGATATGGGACCGCAGTTTACCTCTGTCAGTGGCACAACTACTGGTAGATCTCCTGTTTATACAGCTTGTTGTAAGAACTATTAGAATATGTTATTTTAATGTATAAATGTGCTGAAAAATTTTGCACATTCTTCATCATTTTAAATTACATTTTAAAATGGCTTCAGTGGTTTTATGCTTCATAGCATCTTGAAGAACTTTATTAGTGCTTAGTAAGTTCACACTGTTTTCTCTTAGTGTTCTATTTCTATGAGCAATACAAGAGATCTAGAAATCTCAGCATGTGGTTGTTGAGGCCAGAAAGTTCTCCTTTCATGGACTGACAAGAGACGTTGCTTGCTTGATGTTTATACTGACTGTGGAGCTTTGTGAATTATATTTATTTAATTGATTTCTTTTTGCATTTGTTTGATTTCTGAGACACTATAACATCTGGCATTGCTGCTCTTTTACACTACTAAGAGTTTTTATTGTCTGTATCTCACATCACCTCCTCTTTTTTGAGTCTTTTTTTTTGCTTTGCTTTGCTTTACAGTTGGAAATTTTAGCTATAAAGAAAGTAGATATAGCCATTATTTTTTCACAACTCTTCTGTATTGAGAAAACATAAAGGTTACCTTGATTCTGAAACATATATACTTATTTATATTTTAAGGAAAATGAAAGCAGCATTTAAGAAGTTCTTATTCTTGAATCACTCTGGTTTAATTAAACAATATGTTTTTAATGGCTTATATTATGTATATGTGCTATCTTTCATACCACCCTCTGACATACATATCTGAGAAATGCCCATGTAATGGTGTCCTAAGAATATATCAGGTTTTTCTTCTGGTTTATTTTTTGGTTTGGTTTCATGTGGGGGTTTCTTTGTTGTTGTTTTGTAGGTCCATTCTGTTGTTTTTTGTTGTTGGTTTGGGTTTGGGTTTGATTTGGTTTGGTTTGGTTTAATAGTACCTTCATGTATAAATTCACAGATCTCTGGTAAATTCTATTAGTTGTGAACCAGGTCCTGAACTCCTGAAGTCTGTAAATCTTGCACCTTGCAAAGCCCAGGGAAGACTCACTGCTGCATGGGGTTCTCCACAGAGCTGCAACTAGAGCTGTGGCTGAGGCAACATGTTTCCTGCTGTTCCCACTTTGGCACTCTGACTAGGAGAAGCAGTCACAGATGCAGTTAGTGTGACTAAAGTTTTATTCCACACCTCATGGATTTTTGTAATTTTACCTAATATCTGCCAATTGCATTAAGTCCCCATCTTTTCACTTGTCACAGTATGTGGAGACAAAGAAGATCAAATCATGCCATTAAACTGTTATAGGCTAGTGACACATGTCATTATCATGGTGAAAAATTTGATTTTATTCCATGCTGTTCAGTGTTTGTGAAACTTTCTGAAATGTTGTTAGAAGACATATTACACTGTCCCTATTTTGATACTGGTTGTTTTCTTTGATTTTACTCTTCTCACAGATGAGGTCACAGTGCACCTTTCTGTACCTTCCAAAATCAAATGAAAGCACATTTCCACATCTACCATTATTGTAGCAATTAAGCAAAGATTCCTGTTAACTGCGATAATTTTAGAAGACAAGCTGTTAGTTTTGCTAGCTACCAAAGTGTTTCCCACTTGCTCTCAATTTCTTATAGCCTTTTCAAAATCCTAGGTTTTATTGAGAAAAATCACAAAAATTAGTGGAATACAGAATAATGCTACAGCCTCACCAAGATTCATCTGAGATTGTCTGTCACAGAAGAAGAACCTGCCATCCCAGGTTGGCATCTTCATTTTCTCCATTTCAGGAACATCTCTCCTTTTCTGTTTACTGTTAACAGATGAAGTAGCTGATGTAATTTGTGAACTGACTAAATCAGCATCCTTAGACACAATGATGTGGAGATAGAGGCAATTATCTCAGTGACCATTAAATTCCATGATAGAATGTTCTGCTATTCAGCATGATCAACATGTTAATACTTCTTTGTTTGCAACTTCTTGTTGTTATTTGGGTTATATTTTAATACTTGGGAAACAGAATAAAAAGGACTTAATCTCACCATTGACTTGTTTTGTGTGTATATACAAAGATTCAGTCTTTAATTGTATGTCACACATTTCTATTTTTTCAACAGGTTTTTAGTATGGGGATGTAAGATGCTCTTGAGGGCAAAGCTGTGTAGCAAGCTCATGTCTGGGCATAGTGGGCAGCATAAAGTGGATGAGGGAAGAGATTGGAAGAAGACAAGGAAGAGCCTTATATCTTAGAGTACTGACCTGGAAAACTGGGCCTTACATCAGTCTCTGCCACAGCATTCCTATATGTTGCTAGGGAAGCTGCATAAGCTACACTACTAACTTATCAGTTTTGAATTTTACTTTCCAGTAAGAGCTTATGTGTGAGCAAATATATGTGTAATATAGTATGAGCTGATCTTAATACAGATGTTCTTTTGTTTGAAATCATCATACTGTATGCTCATCACTGAAAGAGCATGGATAATTACAGATTGATCCTATTTACTACATTTTAACAGTCTCATAGTCTATATCACAGCAAGAAAATGTTTCAATTATTTAGTGTAGTAGTTTACTTCTGTGGAAGTTTGTTTGGAGCTCTAGAGCCTGTAGACCACATTTTGACACAGATATTTTTCCTAATGGAAAGTTACTTTCGTGACTGTCTATGGATTTGCAAAGCTCATAGTATTTTTCTCGAGTCTCAAATATAGTACTAGATTTCTCTTCCAGAAATACAGTGTTATTCAGTGTATTCACCCCAGGGGATGGGAAGGATTTTAAAGCGTCTGCTGATAACACTATGTATTGAAAAATACCTTTTTCATATACATGCTAGCGGATATTAATTTACATTTGGTGTCATGATAAAGTTAGCTTTGTGCATCAGAAAGAAGGTACCCTGACAGAGATTTTCTTCATCACTTGTTCCACATGAATGCAGCTGGAGTGGGGGAGTATTTGCATAATTCTGTTTCTCTAATACTGAGGCCTCTGGCTCCCTTGTGGTTTCCAGCAGAAGTCATTGCTTTCTGAAGAGCCACTGCTGCTTGAAAGCAAAGCTTTGTTTGCTTCCAGACCTCTTGTTGCCATGGGCTTTTACCCAAAGTAAGCTAGTATCATGATCCCAGTTCCAATGATGGGAAGTTAGACTTCTCTGAGTGTGCAGACCAGCAGCAGTTTCCTTTGCAGAACTACTACCATCATTAGGGGACCTAGAAGTCCTCAAACAGCTTCTGTACACCATCAATTACATCAGATTATTGCTAGAAAATCAAAAGCATATGAGAGAGACACAATTGTAATATCTGACCTCTTCCCAGAGTAGAGAAAACAAACAAAACCAAACAAAAGAGAGAGCAGTGAATATGACTCTTTGGGAAATGAAAACGTAAACTTGCCTTTTAACTTCAACAATATTTTTAAGGAGAAAGGGACATTTTGTCTTCAGAGCAAATCCTGTAACCTTCATTTAACCAGTAAAAAATGACTGAGGTGGGCAAGATTATGAAGGTGAAGTTCTGACAGATATTCTTCCATCCCTGCTAGGACAAAGGTTATGCTCTCGTCTTTTGTGTTTCCTGCCATTTTCTTCCAGGCAGCTGAACCATTCCTTCTGAAAGGCCTCTTTGGTCTGGAGCCCCTAAAAGCTCATATAATATCTTCTGCAGGTTTGTATTTCTTGTCTTTCGCTTTTTTTTTTTTTTCTCCTTTTCGTTTTTCCCACTGAAACCCGTTTTGAGCTTCTTTGAGGGCTTGAGGTGCGTAAGCTTATAAAATCGTGGCAGCAGCAACAGCCTTGAAGAGGATACAATAACCGCTGTACATCTGCTACAATGTTCTTAAGTATTTGCGGCATGCTGGCTTAAGCCTGTCAGTTTTTGTAAGGGCTACCTGTTACAATGCACCTAATTAGCTTACTGGCTATTTGGAGACATCTCTACTGGTTTTCCTATCATCCAGTCTTTATTAACTGAGCTGTTGCTGAGACGAATAGGTTCTTTATAATGATGAGGTCCTTTTTACGCTTATTAGTCCTTAAAGCAAGCCTCTTCTTATAGAACAAAGTTCTCTCTCTCCCTGTCTTCCTTCCCCTCTCTCATTTTTTTTTCTTAAGACTTACAGTGGAAGAAGTAAAGCAGCTTTTTTTTTCTGCTGAAGTATTTTATTAAAAGTTTTAGTGGCTGCACTAAGAGCAAGGTGCCTGTGCCTTTAATCATTTTCATCTTTAAAACAGAACCTTATATTTTCACATCTTCAACTGTCCCAGAGGGCAGCTAGGCCATCTTTAACAACATTAATTTCTCTTTATGACAGGACTAGTGCTGCCCCAGGTCTTCAGAACTGCCTAAAATGTCTGGAAAAGTAGATAATGAAGAGGATATTAGAATTGTAAACAAGAACAATTTGGTAATAAAACCCATATATTTTCTCCATAGGACTTTGAGCTTAATATTGCAGCAGCAAAAATGTCACAAGTCGTAATTTGTTGATGGCTACTGTACATTAGTTACTGTAGGAGCATGTGCATAAAGGGCAAGAACTATTGGCTTTGCATTAAAGAACATCTAAGATGGGTAATACTAATTTATTTGTTTTGATTAATCTCTTTTGTTTGCTTTTAACACATTACAAAAAAAACCCCAAACCAACAAAAACAACCTCACACATTCTGCATTGTAAATCCTGCATCTGGTTAGGAAAGGCTGCTTCCTGTATCTGGAAATGCTGGGCAAAAACCTCAGCCATGCTGTCCGGCTGAGCTAGAGCAACCCTTGGCCCCAGGAATTAGTCTCACCTCCACGAGACATGGATTCCTGAATAGAGAACCAATTGAAATACTGAGAGGCTGGTATCTTTTCTGGTATGATTATGGAGTTTACTAGCTGCACATCCCTGCCTCTGCCTACTCATACATCCTTTATTACTGACAGGGTTTATGAGTGTAATATGATGGAGTAAGAAACAGTAAGTAGATTTTTCCCAAGAAGACAAGCACAGCTCTTTGTCTGCAGAGAATGTAGGAGGGTAGTATAAAATGGTAAGCATTGTAGTCTGCAGATGTCATAAATGGGGCTATCTTTTCATCTGAAGGTGCACAGCCACAGAGAAAGTTCATGCTATACTTAACCTTTGGCCCTCTGCTGATCTTTTGTTGCTCTGCATTAGTGTGCTGAAATCTGAAAACATAATCCTTACAATACCTACCACCTTTTTTCAGCAGTGCAGTATTCCTTCATAATTTGCATCTGCTGCTTTTAGCAGACCTAACCTAGTCCAGCTTCTTCTGCCCAGTCACCAGATTTTATACTTGACAGATAAAACCAGACACACAAATAAAAAGGACAAACACGAACAAATCAAAAAATCCAGACCTTATTGACGTATTTCGTATTAGTTGACAGCAACATCGTGTGTTTCCTGTTAGAAAGTTATAGGCTTACTCAGAGTATTCAGTATTTCAGCACTAACTGTTTTAAGTTAATTGGTCCAATGCTGAGGTATCACATGCACTTTAGTGAGGAAAATAAATTGGCTACATTTTCTAGGGTTCTTTTTTGAGTCTACGTACCCCCTGCTTCCTCCAGCCCCCCACCCCCTCTCCAGTCAGGACAACAGCTTTCCTGTCATTAATTCAACATCAAATTATTTCCTTGGTGAATCAGTCCTGGGGCTAATGAGCTGCCTGTGCTTGCAGTTTGCCTCATTGTTTTTAGTGAAGTTTCAGATGAGGGCGTATCACTTTAAGGCCTGCTAGTGATAGCAGGATCATTCCCCAGACAGGGCTCACTCAGCCTTGATACAAACTGAAAGGCTAAAATGAGCACTCTTCTATTATTTAGGCACCTGTCCAGAGGTTGGAAGAAATCCTACTTGTGCGGATTTAGCTAAAGAAAGCAGAGATAACCACCTTGCCTTCTGTGTCTAATAAGATGTGAAAGGGGAGAAATAATGAGTATTACACTGTATTCTCATGTAAAAGGCTGAGAAACAATACTCTCTGAACACTGGCAGTGATTCCAGTCATTTTCAAATGAAAAGGACTATTTGTTTCCAAATTACACCAGCCACTGGAATGCATACATATATGGCTCCAAAATCCTCATTTTGCAAAGTAAAATTACCTTTCAGTAATTTAGACACTGCAGGCTTTCCCTGCTGCCTGGCCAGGAGCTATCAGATAGCTTGCAGCTGCAGCCTGAAACGGGACCATTTTTTTCCAGGACAGGCAGTTAGTTAGTAGAGCCATCAGTGTGGCATCTGTCATCCCGCTAGGCCCAAATTGTTTTCTATGATGGATGTCACAGTCTGTATGATCAAAATAGGAGCCCTGCTGCTTTTAATTGCAAAATCGGAGTACTTGCACATTTGTTATTATGCTGAGGTTATTACCTCACACAAAATGAATTAACAGGTGAAAATAATTGATGAGAGGAGTCTTGGGATTTTTAGCCTCTTCAAAGAGACTTTGTAATTATGGCATAATGAATGTTCTGAGACATATCTGTGGGGGGCAGCATGAGACCACCAAAGATCTCTTTAGATTGATGATAAATTCACTGAAATCTACTGTAATACTGCTTAAATTTACTTAGCAATTAGTTTAATAGGCCTACATGATTCATGATAACGTAGTGAGAATTTTTAAATAAGTTTGTTCCATCCATTTATAAATTAAGCCGCTTACCTCAGCTTTCTTCCCAAGGTGATGGAATATGTTAACTAATCAGACTTTCTGAAACAAAGGTGATGTTGGGCAGGGATTTTGGTTACTGGAATACGTTTCTATTTAAATACTTTGCTGCTTTCATCTTACACAATGTGAATCTCTCTCTCCCACTCTATGCCACCACCACCTCTTCACCTCCTCTCATCAGATTTTGTCCAAATATAGTATTGATAGTCCTTTAGCACAAGGAGACCGTGCAGTTGTCTTGTGAAGTAAATCGTTCAAGCATTTTGTAATCTGAAGTAATTGTTCCTGGCTTTCTGACCACTATTCCATTCAGACTTGGTCATGTTTCAAATTCATCCAGCCCCTGAGTACAGCCAGACTGATGCACTCCAGTCCATCTCTCCTCTCCCTCTGACACTCTTTAGTTGCACAAGGTGTCTGCAGCACAGCGTGCTTTCTCACCAGGCTGTCCTGCTGATGCTGAGAGGGAATGGCACTTTTATTTTATTTTGGAATTCTTGCATTAAACAAGCAGGGCTTGCTCACCAAGGAGCAAGTATGCATGTGATGTCCATTCAATTAAGCACATAAGCAGATTTTACATATCAGATTTTAAAAGTGCCAAAAAGTAAAAATTGTCTGATTAATTCAATAACTAGTAAATAATTCACTGTATAAAACTCACAGGGGAAAGCCTCCACATGGTGTATGAGCAAAGTTCATCCTTTTTCTGTTGCGCATTACATTATTGACATACCAGATACATTCAAACACCTCAAGGTTACTCATTAATTTGCAAGAGTTTAAATCTAATTTAATTCCAGCTACTACTGACATCCTGAAGATTCTACAATAGACTTTGTAACAGATCTGCCTTCGGTTCAGACTCTGGGCTAAGGGAAATACACAACAGAGGAAGGGAGAAGTTGCTGCTAATTAGAAAATAACGAAAAGAAACCTATCTTGGGAACTTGGCTGATAGGTCACATGGGGCTTTTCACTAATTTACTATACTTCCATAAGCTCTCTCCACACCTACAATACATTATTTATTCTTATCTCAGGTACAAGGCACACAAAGATTAGGTAAGATTAGGTTTAAACAGATATGCACAGAATTTACTTTCCTCACAAGACAATGACACTTTGTTTTCTGAGATTTCTATTTTTTCTTGGGAGAATTTCTAACTGCAACTTTGAACAGTTCTCTAAATAAAATGCACATCACCCTAGTGAGCTAAAATGACATGTATCATTGGTACATGCAGTTGATGTTCAGCTAATTCCTTTTAAATTCTGATTCCCTTCCCTCATGCACACACCATTCAAAAAAAAAAAAAAGAACAAAAAAAATCTTTGTGGTTTCTTCTTTATTTTATTGTGGTTATATTTTACATGTGTAGTTTTGTCTCTTTTTCTACATCATGCATTCTTTTCAGATTTACTGTCAATGTTTGGTATTTAAAAGTATATAGTATCAAAGGGTCTCAGAAAAAGAAAGAGAAAATGCCTAGCAAGAAAATACAATAAATGCAAGACATGTAGTAGATTGCCCCACATGTGAAGCGGACTGTGGTAACTCATATCAGGCTTCCTGTCACTTGCTGAGACATTTTTTATAAACCCTCACACGCTTGCATTTATCTTCAGTACAAACCCCAAGATGAATTCTCCAAAGACATTAACAATAGATAAATGCTTATTAAACAAAACAGTCTATTCAAGAATAAGTATAGCATCTGGATTAGACGCAGCAAGATGTTTATAAAATCAAATATACATTATGTCTTTTGGTTTGATGCTTTTGGCTGTTTTATGACTTTTTTTCAGCATTTGGTTATAATCTTAATAAATATGAAATAAAAGACCACCAGAAGCTCTAGTTTAAATGATATCACCTCTGGTGCCAGTTTGATTCATAATATATAGGTGGATTCTCTGGATAACTTGTAATATAGTAGCAGTAAAATTAGGGAGAAATAGAGCCAAGGGAAGATGACTCTGAATATATTTCATGTCAGTGGACACTGCAATATTATTATGGAAGTCCTTTTGTTAAAAGCATTTCAGAATCAAACTCATAACTTAACTTATGGAACAGCCGAATGCACCATTTTAGTCCCTGACAAATTCTGAAAAAAAGTCTCCTACAAAAAAGAACAGCAAAAACGCTGCCAAAAACCCTAAACAAATCACAAAGAAAAAACAAAACCCACAAACCACCCCCCAAGCCAGAGGAATTGCACATGTTTTATGACAGCTTTAAGACAAATGATACACGAAAATGTGCTGCATAATTGACTGCAAAAGCAAATACCAGTCTCTTTCTTTTGAATGCACCGTGCAAGTGCAAATATTTATACGGTGCCCAGTGACTACAAATAGTTTCAAGTAGAGTGTAGTTTTTCTAAATCTGGTTTTATAGCTGCACATTTGATGTGTTGTCTAACTATCATGGAATGCAAGATGGACAGTATAAAAATTACTGCATTATTCATGCATCGCTATAAAATACTGGGGATGTTATGGTTTGTGAATTACATCAGCAGGCAAATCCAAACCCTACAATTGCTATCTAAAATTGCAGGTTTAATATGTAATGAGATTGCAAATTAATCTCATGGATGATGTAAGAATGTTAGCATTACGTGTAACCTTGGTCCTGATAGCCTTTCATTCAGTAATTAAACTGAATTTGACTCTGGGTCTGTTTTCTTTAGATGGTCCCTGTTCCTGAGTAATACCCCATAGGAGCCCCACACTACTGATGTATTGCATTAATATATCATCAGAAGCAGTTGTCATTCCAATGATATATTAGTGTAATACACGAGAATGAGACTCGCTGATGATGTATTTAGTCCTTACAATATGGCATTGTCCAGGGAAGCAAGGGTCCAATAAGAGATTCATTACAATTACAGTATGAAGTCAGCTAATGCACTGCAGGTTGGAAGGTGCATTTCTGGTACCAGGCAGGTAATTCTGATGCTAAATGCAATGTCTTGTCATTGTTTCTAGTGGTGAAGACTACAAAATTTGTGGCAGTGGTTGAAAATAATCCCAAAAAATGAACAAGCATTCTCTTATCTCTATTTGCATCCCTCTTTTTCTGCTGGGCTGCTCTTTGTGAGCTATGTATAAATTGTATGCTATTGTTTCTTGTCTCTTACTCTTGGTATTTCTCCATTCTGAAAATGTAAGCATTTTAGACCCAGGACCTACATTTCATGAATGATTGGAAAGCATTTCTCACTTCCCGGAGTACCAAGAACAAATATTAAGCAAGAATAATGGCAACACCTGCATCATGTTTTGGGTGCTGGTTTGAGAGTTTGCCATCAGAGCTTTCACAGTTGCTGAAGCTGTCCTTCCCCCATGAAAGAGAAAGTTTCTGGTATCACTGTGACTCAGTGATACTGCTGAAATAATGTCATCTTTCTCACATTTTACCTTAGTGAAGGCTGCAGGTAGATGCTTATTTCCCCTGCTATAAGAAGTGGCCTTTGCTGCCAGAGCTACCAAACAACACAGATTCGAAGAAAACCATTTTAAGGGCTACTAGTCTGCTAACAGACCTTGCAAAACATATCCTAAATGTTAATGAATTAGACTTGCATTCAGCACACTCTATCTAGCCCCTGCTGGTTTTTCTGAGAGGACAAGAAAGAGGCTGAAGAAAAAATGGGGACTTTCAAATGCTTATAATATAGGGCTACAGGAAAGAGGGGTATTTTATGCATTGGGAAAGCAGTTACTGCTCACTCTCCTACAGTCTTTGATTGCATCGTAAATAAAACAGTAGTGTAAGTCATCCTGGACGTACAATGTATTGAGATACTGGCTAGAAGGCCAGTTAGAAAGTTAAAATTATGGTGGAAGACCCTTAGATTGGTGATGGCTGGACATAGAATGAACTGATATGCTCATTTATTGAAGAGGAAAGGAAAATGTGTAGTAGTTTTATAGCATCTTCTGGCCAAAGCATGCTGCAGAAACCACTCATGTCTTGAAGGGTTTTCTTGTCTATCTTGTCCTAGGATGATTAGCTTTGTCAGAATAAAGGTACAAAAAGAGACAGAAAGATATTAAAATATAAGATAGCCTGATGAATTTCAATTGGCCACAGCCTTTGGGCCAGGAAACCTGATTCCACCTCTGCAAAAGAAAAGGCAGGAGAAGACAAATGTGGTGGGCAATGGAAATGATATGTGACAATAGGTTGAAGAGTGATGCAAGTATCATCAGTGGGTCTGCAATGATTCAACTGTGTGGGGATAACTCCCCTTACATATCTTTTATACTAGTTAACAGGATTGCTAAGAGTTTGTAGAGTAATGCTAACTATAGCTTCAACATAGACTATCAAATCGTGTCTCCCAAATGCCTGTCCCGTCACTACTATGTACAGTTTTTGCAGAGGTTGTTCAGATTTAAAGTAATAAAGCTATACCTCTTGGGGCTTTGTTGTGATGAATGATCAGCTGAATATTGGGTTGTGTGCTGCCAGGTGGCACCCATCTAGGTGCTTGTGTTGTCTTTCTGGGTATAGAGTTCAGGATTTCCTTCAAATCAATTTCTCTTTATTTTGGGATCATATCTGCACCTGGATTTGGCATCCATCAGACATGTAGAAGATCCCTGGCTACCCCACAATGCTAACATGTGATGGACAAAGGTTTCAAATCCTTTGATATGCTTAAAGGCCAGGAAGTCTGTGGCCTCGCCAAGAGTGGAAGCTGGAAGGGGAGCCTTTGACCTTTTAAGTCTCTCTTCATCTGCCCTCATGCTGGTGTGACAAAATTTTTGTTGAGACTGAGTGATGCCATCATGCTCACTCCCCAGAGCTGCTAAGGAGAGGTAGATCACTCCTGCTGTCACCCCCGTGGATCTAGTGGGAGCTGGTGGAAAGTATCTAATCTAAACCAGGTGATCTGAACACCTAGTAATCCAAGCGTGGTAACCTCAGAAGAGATTGCATTTGCCCAGGTGCAGAATGCATGGACACTGTGATGCACTGTGTCTGTCTGCGAGGCACGTCCAACTGTAAGAATACTTAACACACTAGTTCATAACATGCATCTCTGGTTTTCCTTCAATCTATCTGACTTGGGAAACTGAGGCATGGACCTACAAAGTGATTTGCCCAAGTGGCTACTCTATTCTTCTAACTGTTCTACCCCAGAAATACGTGTTAACTTTTGTTTGACATTTTAGTTGATCTTATGTAATTTATCACTAATAACCCCTTCAATTTCTCACTTTGCCTGTATGTTAAGATCCACCTTTCCCAGATCATTCACTTGAATAACTTAGTGAGAATGCTTTAGCATTAACTTTTTATTTATAAGGAACTATTCTACAGCTTAATACAAAGAATGCATTAAATCTGTTTTAATTTGCCCTTAGAGCTTCTTTTAAAAAAATCTGAGGTTCTTTGTATCTCCTACATTTATTAAGATTGATCATGATTGCATATAAATGTCCAATTTAGAGAGACATTATACCCAATGTCCTTGGGTTTTCCAAAATATTATCCCCATTTCAAGCAGCATTTTTCCTAGACTTGCCATCAAGTAGTCTAATCCTTATCTACATATGCTATCAATAGAAACGTGAAGTATTATACTCAATTTCCCTGTATTTTGGCTGAAAAAAGCTATTATCTAGATGCGTGCATGCCTAAAACAAGCTAGTAAAAAAAGGAAATGGAGAAAAGGAAAAAACCTTCTTTCAATGTCATCATAAAACAGCAGAGCAAAGGCAAATCATAATTAGCATTTAATGCTCCAATGTTAGTGGACCAATTAGACTTTGAGTATTATAATAAATGTATCTTTCAAACAAGAAGAAAATGTTCTTTTTTCCATGTGTAATTATTACATAAACTTTTTGCTTTTCCTTCAAATGTGTTTTCATATAAACAGATTTAATTGTCTAGAGAATTAAACAGCCTTTATATAGCAAATGTACTGTGTCAATTAAATACAATGTTGATTATATATTTCTCGATTATTACAGTGTTTATAATAAATTAATCAACAGTATCTACACTACCTAAAGTTAAGTTTCCTAATAGGGTTTCTTCTGTCTTTGTTTCCCAGTTACTTTGCACAAGTAGAGCCTAGTGCTCACCAAATCTAAATGGTTCTTTTGTCAACAAAGAATAAGAAAAGAAGAAAAGGTTAAATGGGCACTAGGGGGTGGGGAAGAAGAGTAAGAAGGTACAATGTCACCTCCATGCTGTGACAGCCATGAATCAATTATTCACGTAGCAATTGGTAATATTTCTGAAATGCTGCAGACTAGCAAGAAAATGTAAAAAACATTTTCGTGGAGATTTCATGATTTTTCCAAGTGAAAATCACAAACAAAAACTGAACGGGACAAAATATGTATGTGGGGGGATATGCTGAAGGGATCAGCAATAGTGGAGGAATATATTATTATGGAAAATACATTCAGAAAGCTGGCAATGGAAAGAGTATACAGGATGAAAGGATGAAAGTGCTGGGCTCAGCTAGTTATAGTGAGATTAATGTCATTTAAAAAAAACCCACAACACATTACAATATCTAACAATACTAACATGCATTGATTTCAAATTTATTTCCTGTACCAACGCTGGTAGCATAACACACAGGGAAAAAAAGGGAGAGAGATCTCTGCAGAAATGCTTAACATCATGGTAATGGAAGGAGAGCGACTGTCACAAAAGGAAAATGAATTCTGACCATCACTCGAGTTTTGTGCTCTGTACATTAGATGTTGCTGTAGATATGATTTCAGAATAGCTTAAGCTTTACAAAAAATCATATTTTCTTAAGAAAAACAAGAACATGAAATTTAACATCCCCTGATAACAATGTATAGAATGCATTTTAGAGCAAAATGCATTCAATCCTGACCTTAAAATATTATTTCTACTTCCAATGGTAGGTTTCCATGTGGTTCAGAGAAGAATAAAGATTCCAAGCAATGCCCCTTTCCTCTAATCTAGTGCAATATCACAGTTCAAATTTAAGATATTTTATTCAATAAGAAAATAAGAAACTAAAGGCTGTGGTGAATCAGAGGGGAAAAAATGCCATATGGTATTTTTTTATCCACTTAATTTTACAGACATGTGACTGTAAGATGAAAGGACAAATCACAGAAACATAGGCAAAATTTCAGCCAGAGCAGTCTGTCTATACTGAAATAGGAGTCCAATCTTTCTTTCACAGGATTATAAATAGTTTGTATTGGGCTGTAATGAGAGACTTTTCAAGGGAAGAGCAGGGCCCTAAACTTTTTATTTTTAACTACTTAACCATCTGACTTTTTACTCTCTAATTTTCAGTGCTCCCTCAGATCTTTGTGTGACTCCTCAGTTTGTCATGCATTCCAAGCCACAGGATGTGTCAGCTTAGTGATATTCATTAGCTGGTCTGTGCACCTCCCAGCTCCTACAGCCTCCCTCTTCTCTGCGATTTACCTCTTTCTCCTGGAGGAAATGTCCTCCTTTCACCACTGCCTTTTTTCTCCCTCTCTTTTCCAGTTGTACAATCTCTCCCTGAGACTGTTTTTTTTACTTTTCACTCTTGGGTTTGTTTCCTCCTACCCTTCGCTCCCCATTAGAAGTCTTCATCTTCATGCACACAAAACCCAAATTGCACATTGTGGTACAAATGAAATCCCCAAATTATCAAGTGCAAAATTAGCATTAAAAAATCATAAGACAACAAACAATAGAGCTTTTTATGTGGTTTTTGTAATTGCATGAAACTAGTTACTTTGGCAATTATTGTTTGTGTCTCATTAGCATGCAAAATGGGTTTTTAGACTAACCCGCACACAAAAGAAACCATTTGTGATGAGAACTGTGCTTTGTTTAATGTTAGACACCATTGTATTTGCTTTCCTAATATAACAGTTCTAATTAGTACCTAGCACTCATCCTGAGTTTTTCAGCTTGAAAACGCCGAAGGTGACAATTGAGTCACAATTCCATGGCACTCTTTGTCAGTACTTGTCAAAATATAGCTAAGTCTTTAGTAGTTGTGATCTAAATACTAAAAAAAGTTAATAGTCCAGAAAGAATCTCACTCTAGCTATTTTTTTTAAAAAAAAAAAAAAACAACAAAAAGCAAAAAACTTTTTACAAATGCAGATTACCCTTTGGATAAGAGCATAATGTTATTAATACTTCATGGTTAAATATGATATTGGCAAGATTCTCCTCTGTCCTAATACTGACTTTGCATTGTTTTTGTCATCTGGCCTTTATCTCTTCACCTGCTTCTCTAGTTTTTAGTGATTCATTGGAACATCATGGGTGGATAGTGACAAAACTCAGAATCCATTCATCAGTATATGAGAACATCTTTAATGTGATTGCTCATTTGTCATTGAAGAATGATTTTTGTAAAAAAAATTTTCCTCACTCCAGAGGTGGAATTATCATGACTCCCTTAAATTACTTAGCTTAAATTCTTCACAGAGCAGCTAAACGTAGTGGTAGGGGAAACATGAAAAATCCTGCTGAGGGATTGTCTCTAGCTTCATATTTGTGTATGAATAAGTCAAGAAAGAACCAGTCCAGTGACACTTTGTCAGTGTTGCTTTGTAATTATCACAGTATGAAGTGATAATGTTATGTTTTCTTTTCAGTAACAGATATTTATAAAGAACTTTGCTGTTCACAGGCTTGACCAGTGTTTTGGCTCATAAATACCACAGTTCCTTATTTTCTAATTTGCTTAGACCCACTGAGATGCTCACTATCAAAAGCAAAATTGCCCACTCAGTTCCCATAATTCAAAACTTGGCTCTCAACTGACCTCTTTCTAGCTCATTAACTTCTAAGGAAGCACTTTTCTTGGAGTGTTTTATTCTATCCTGGTTTCAAAGGACAATGCAAGTTGCTCTGAAGTCTCTTTCTTTGCTGGCACCCAGTCTTAACCATGCTACACTGAAATCAGCTGTTTTGTCTGCTGGCTTCATTTGATAAAAAACAGAGCCATCAGTTACTCTGTGCCTCAGCCTCCGTTTTGAACATGGAGATGCAGCTTCACTGGATGGACTCATACAGCAATAGCTCTAACTTCAGAGGTGGTGTAGCCAGTACACATCCAAGATATATTAATTCAGCTTGTCCTCATCTTTCACTGTGGATCTTCAATTACAAACTGAAGTTTATCATTCAATCAAGATTTGCCCAGTGGAAGATGCATTTTCATAAAAATTAAGCCACCTGAAGAGAAATAAGATGGGGGGATGGGGATGGAGGGAAGGGAGCATCTGAGCAGTGGTCAGAGGTTCCGTAGTTTTGTCAGTGCTCCATGAGGGTTATCTTATCTTCTCATGGTGCTCCCTGTAGAAGAGTCTGCCACATAAAGTGCCTGCACCTCAAGATTTGCAACTGTGCTTATCCTGTTTAGCTGAGTGGATGTACACATTAAACGCCAGAATTTGGAAATCAGTTCTCATTCCTATAAAATAACACCTATAAAATAACACTGCCACACAATAAGCAATAGCATGTTTAATACTCCACATCTATTATTTGGGACTTTTGCATGGATAAACCAGGTATCCGAAAGGCAGATTTTCCAAACCAAACAAAATTTTGTCAGCAAGTAATACCATAAAAAGGAATTGTGGAGAAACTAAGAAAATTACCAAGAGGCAGAAAACAAACTGAACTTCTGGCTTCCAAAACAGGCTTGATTTTTATCCATCATGGTCAGGTTATGAAGTCATCAAAGTTATTTCAATGACTGGTTGTCTAGTCACAGATACTCCAGAATTTTTACTAGCTGACTTGAAATCTAGGTTAAGATAAAGTCCAGGAGACTCAACCCCCAAATATTTCATTTGACAACAACCTTTGCAATTAAAGCCTAATTCTGCATATACCTATGCATAATGCAACCTCCCAAAAAAACATGGGGACATATGCATAAGGCAGACAGTTAAGGCACAAGAAACTGGCTCCATGATTTTCATGTTCTGGAAGATGCAGGGATTTCATTGCAAATAAATGTCTCAGTCACGCATTCTGAGAAGAGACTTTTGAGTCTCTTCTAAAAATTTTCTCTATATAAGTCAAAAAGCCATAAGATAATATTTATACTTGAATAGCTTATCCAGATAATAATCCATAAAATAATTAGTTCAGAAAATAATGGACTTATCAAAATTACAAAATGAACAGAGTTTAGGCAAGTTTACATGACACAATGAAGCATGCATAGGGCCAGGAGCATGCTTCTACCTCTACTTGGTGCTTTACAGAGACACTAGATTGAGCCCCAAGGGTGATGTAGCTATATAAGTATTGCAGTGTGGCTTGAACTAAGACCAGCTACTCAACAAATTAGTTTGGATCTCAGGAAAATGTGGTCAGCCTGACATCCTTTATCCCTAGCAAGCAACTAAGTATCATGCAGGCACTTCTCACCTGCCCTTTCCTACCCTCCCCCCATGGTGGGATGGGAAGAATTGGACAAAAATGTAAACCCTATAGGATTAGGTAAGAACAGTTGAATAATTGAAAGATAAAAATAGTAATAATAATATAATTGTAATGACAAAGGAGTCAACAAAAAAGAGAATGATAAATAAACCAGATATAAATAAGGCAGAAAAGGGATGCACAATACAATCTCTTACCACCTGTTGACAGATGCTCAGTCCATTCCTGAGCAGCAAGTGGAACCTCATGGCCAATTCCACTGTTTCTATACTGAGAATGATGTTCTATGGTATGGAATATCCCTTTGACCAGTTCAGGTCAGCTATCCTGGCTGTGGTCCCTCCTGGCTTCTTGTGCGCATGCTCACTGGCAGAGCATGGGAAATTCAAAAGACTTCCCTTAGAGTAAGCACTGCTTATCATCAGCTAAAACATCAGTGTGTTATCAACATTATTCTCATACTAAATCTCAAACCACAGCACTGTACCAACTATTAGGAAGAAAATTAACTCTCTCCTATGTGAAACCAGGATATCGCCAAAGACACGAGTTTGCTTGAGAGGATGACCCAACTACCAGACCACACCTCTGAAAATACCAGGGTTTCTTTTACTGCTGTACTACTGTTGTTTCCAGAGGAGGGAAAGGATGTGGAGTGAAAAGAGCAACAACTGTTGCAGAGATGGACCAAAATGGTGCTGCAGTAGGCCTTCTCCAATCTCCCTAAGAGGAGTCATCATCATCAGTCCTTTCCTTATTTACCATATTTTCACTTCTCTCACACAAATGTTGAGATCCCAATAAGCTTCTATTAAATAGCTTTCTGTTTCAGTTCCTGTCATCACTCTTCCATTTTCTGTGATAACATAATTTCCTGGTGGAATGATAAAATACAGAATTTCCTAAGACACTGAGAAACTAATTGTGCTGGGCACCCCACCACTGAGGCAACCTTGATCCAAAGTTAGAGAGTTCTAGGCTCTAGAACTCCCCAGCAGCTGTTCAAGTGCCTGGTTTCCTACCTCTGCACATGGACAACCCAAATAACTCTTGTAATTAGTCAATGAATCACTCCCATTTATACATTTCTGCACTTTTCTGTCCCATCATGCTCATTTTGCAAAAGCAGATGCCTTCTACCTGTCCTACTATGTAAATCTCAATGTAGTGATGTGACAACACAACTCTGAGCAACTAGGGGTAAGATCCTTAGCTCCCTGCTGCATCAGGGCTAGCACATGCTTCCTTGGCCTCTGCTGTTTGCAGTACCCAGATTGGATTAGGAATCCATGAATGGCATTGTGCTATGTGCTTAGAAATTTATGGTTACATCTATGTTAGTAGATGGACTTGGCAGGAAATCATTCTAAGACAGCAGGACTTAGATTTTAAATCCATATAGCCAAGCTCTCTTGTCCCCAGAAAAAGGTGACTATGTCCAAATGACCTATTTGAAATGGTCTCTTGCCCTGGAATGAAGTGGAAGAGAGATGGTTAACTGAGCCCAAAAATTATTCCAGGGACTGTGCTAGCAATTTAATTGTATCGACAATCATGTCTCAGTAATTGAGCCCGCAGAATAGATGTAGGCTAGGGATCTCAGTTTATCCCTGTAGAGAATGGGCTTAGTGACACAGTATTGCATGCATTGCAGCCTGGTTGTGAAATTTAACTGATATTTATAAAATATGCCAAATCCTTGCATACAAAATGCTACATAAGTAAGAAGTATTAATAAACGTGATTATATTAAACCAGGTCTGTTTTCAGTCATGTTTTGTAAGACCACAGTTGTAGCAGTAAGTGAGCTTTCATATGAAAGATCAAACATTTTCCCTTCCATTGTAAGCCATTCTTTGTAAGCTTTTCCAATAAAAACAGCAGAATATCTCATACATATTGAAATTCAATGACATTCTTAAAGACTGAATGTTCATTTGCAAATGGGAAGCAATAATACTGAATTTTTCTTTACCAGAGAACATGTATTTCAAGCTTAATGTTATCAATAAGTAACAAATTAAAAAGCTTAAAATTTACATTAAAACTAATATAATTTGTAATTAGTACAACCACACATCAGGTGCATTTTAGCTTTAATCTAAACCTAAGTAAGCAAGGTTTCCTGCATTGTCACATTCTTTTTCAAGTTGAAGTCTGCCACACCCTCAAGCCTAACTAGTTCTTAGCACTTAAAAAATGTTTTTCACAAATTACATTCAGCGAGAAGAGACACATCACAGTTTAACTGAAAGGTAGTTCTAAAACTCTGCAGCAGACTTTTTAGGTTCCAGGCCTTTATTAGGAGTGAAAAACAGGGCCTTTCAGGGGTGGGGTACCAGTGCTGACAATTCTCTTATTCTAACACAGGGCTTTGCCTCTTTTGGTGACAATCTAAACTTAAAAGTGCTACTTACACAACTCTAACAGAGTGTGAAAAAAAATAAGTTCCCTAACTGACTTCACTATGATGTTTTCCTTGCAATATTACCTCTTATTCTTTTTGGAAACTGGCATAGAAGTAACTGTTAAAAAGGAATCTTTTGATTATATAAAGTATCACTCCATTCAAAGAATTTTCTAGTGCAATTCAAATAACAACCTCTTTTTGGTGTAGACCAGGCCTGGGGCTCTGGCTTTGTGTTATGGACAAATCTTCACAGGTAATATACCAGGTTTTAACTCGAATACAGGAGTTGGAGCTTACAGTGTGTAAAGTGAGATTTCTAACTCATCTTCAGTTCATTTCAAAACTCACTCCCTAAATGACCAATATTTCAGTGCTGTGTCCTCTTTTTCTCAAAACACAGGGAAAAGCCTCATGACCTTGCACTGAATATGAGAGTCTGCATGAGGCACTCTTTGAAGAGCTTGTCACAGCTGCAATGGCAGAGGAAACCAAGTCTCTTTGCTAAGGAGTGGGCAACAGGTTCTGTTTCACAGTTATGGCTCTGTATTTTAGCATAAGGACTCTGGCAAAGAAAGGCTGCAGAGCTCATGGCTAAGAGCTTTGTGACTATGCATTACATGCTGTAACTCATATAGGAAACGATACTCAGCACTGTGCTTGTGCTGATGGGTCCTTTCCAGTCACTGGGATCAACTCCTGCCTGACTGCATCCCCTGACTTTTCTTCATATTCATGTATGTGTTTGAACTTTAAGAACTCCAGAGAGTTCCCAGACCAGCCACATGGCCTGCTTGGTGGTTTACTTTCTTCTTCCCTGTGAAACTGCAGACTGTAGAACTTGGCTGCAGGGCTTTTTACCCTATGCTTTCTGAATGCCTCCTTATATATCCCAAACACAGCTACATAGCTTTTTAATGTTTTTCTTACTTTTCAGCCTTATTTCTTCTCAGTTGTCCCACAAAAATACTTTCTGCTAATCAAAGAAAGGGAAGAAGGTTGTTTTTGAAAATTGTCTATGTTTTTATTCATTCCCCCACAAACACTTTTGGAACAGCTATATTAATTTTTATCTCAGCTATTCAAACAAAACTATGTAAAGACAGTTGCACCATTTCTACAAGTTCCAGTAAAGGAACCTTGAATCACACACAGCATATGAATCACATAAGGACCCAGAGCTTATTTCTTTGAGGAACTTCAAAACTAGAATGAACTCAGACTTTCAGGAGAAATTTCCAAGAAATATCACAGAGTACAAAGATATGGAACATCCCTCTTCGGTGGCTATTATGTTCTCTTAGCTAAGGAGAAAGTGTATATATACAAAGCAAGTATCAGAGACAACTGGCAATTGAGCAGTGAGTTACCGTGGGACTTACTGATGTGTATTTAAGCTGCATTTCGAAGTATGATGCCAGGGGCTGTGTGCCTTCAGCCACCTAAGACTACTGAGGTCCTGTGCTCAACTCAGAGGCCATTCTACATTTGTCTGTACCTGTGTAAAACAGTATTAATTTTTGAAGATCACATCTCATCAATTTTAAGAACTATTCTGTGTATCAATCAATTAATTTAATGAAAAACTGTAAACCCAGAAACAAAACCAAAAATATAGAGGTGGCAGAGGGTCTTTAGCTATAATTTCAAGCACCTTTGCAACTCTGTGTAGTGACAAACCATATTTTTTCATGTTTTTCTGATCGTCTCTGCATCCTCCAAACAGACTTTAATAGGTTGGCACATGGACAGCCTGACTGGTGTCAGTCCCAGGCCAAAACCTGGCAAAGAAGGGTTGTTGCATCACTGTTCTGACAGAACAGAATGTGAGCACAGAGTGGTCTTTTTCAGGGGAAATGTGTGCATGTTAAAATTGTAACTGAGCTTTAAGCACAGCAATATGTAGTGGAATGATGAGAAAACCTGGCATAGAGTGTAGCTGGGAAGGATGTCAAGAACCTGTAGAAGAAAGTATAATGTGGGCTTGAAAAATAGATGGAAATAAAGGAAGAAAGTATCTGCCTTGTCATGAGAGGACAGCATGGAGGACTGGAGTGAGAGCACTGGAGATACATAAATCACTGTGTTAAGGATGGGCCTAGTTTTGACTTGTACAGGGGTGTGGAATTTCCTCCAAAACAGGGGAAATAATGAGGAAATATGGAAACTTTAGGCTTTGGTGAAAATGAATAAATCACATGGACCTGTATTAAAATTGAAATAGTCAGTCATCCTCAGAGTTGCAAAAATTGTTTGAAATAATCTCTTCAGAATGTTTTTATGTATAATTTTTTCACATGGGCACAGACAATGTCTAGGTTTTATAAAGCCTATACATCTTCCTTCAGTACTAATAGTGTGCATTAACTCTAAATAAGTTTCTAAATGTTTCTAAATGTTCTCTTTCTGAGGACAATTTAGGAGACAGAGATGTTCCTTAAATTCCAGAAGCATTAGAATTCAGTTGTCCTATTGACACCTGCCTGGATGCTAAGGTTATATGTATTCAATGCATATACAAAAGATAGCCAAGCTCATGCCTGGATGAGCTTGTGGCATGCAACATCACCCTTAGGACTGTAGAAGAGAGCTGTGCACCCATGCCAGACATAAGTCACAATCTTCAACTGACAATCAGTAGAGGATAAATGTCAGACATGATCCAGCTCTGTTAGAAGCCCAATCTAAATTATTATCTGAGGCCTATTTTTATAAATATAAGGCAAAACTGGAAAGAGCACATTGTATCAGAAACTACCATACTTTACAGAAAGAGAACTAGAGGAGTAATGGTGCTATTTTCATCTTTCAGCCCCTGATGCATCTTAAGACAACACAGACTTGATGCCCCTTTCATGTGTCTTACCCCAGTTCACAGTGAGGCCAAGGATTCTTCTGCACTTCCACTTCCCTCCTCATTGGTGGCTTGTCTAGGCTGATGAAAAACCTTGAAGGTATTTTGCAGTTGTCCATGCCTTCATCTTGACTCATTCCCAGTTGCTAAGGAGAAATCAGTTTGTTGTGCTTTCTTTTTCTTTGCTTTGCCACTCATTTCTATGTAGCTAGCTGCATGCTAGACATGCTATCTCTTTCAGTGCTAAAGGTCACAATGATAGCTAGCAAAACACCAACATCATTATGCAGAGCTTATGTCCCCTGAAAAGTGCTGAAGAAACCCAGGAGGATGAAAAAAGGCTCATCCATCATGGAGAGAAAATACTCAATGGAAAACTCACCCCACAATAATTTCATCCATGCAACACAGTTTGTGGCTTCCTCCATTTCTCTCTGTGTAGATTGCACAGACTTGTTACGTGTCTGCGGACTCATAGCGGTCAAATCATGATCTCGGGGAAGCTAGCACACTGCAGACATATAGCAACTCTCAATTTTCTGTAGAAAGTGGGAATTTGTAATATCAGTGCTAAGAAACATAGAGATTTTTCACTGAATGCCAAGCAGGAAATCTCTACGTGAAGTGATGACCCCTTAGGGTCCTTTGTTTCTTTAAACTTCTAAGCATTTTGGCCCTAGGGGTATTTTTAGGCAAATACACTAGGACAACATACACAGGATGATGATCCTGTGTTGGTTTTTTTTCCTGTGATACACAGGATTATGATCCCGTGTATCATAGGAAAAAAACATACAAAAAACTCAAAACAAAACAACCCACACACCTTGGAAATTTAACATTGCTTATTAGATGAAAAGATGTGATTTTGCTTTATATTAAGGTGGCTATAAAGTCCTATATTAACAGAGAGTTTATAGAAATATATATGGTTTGTCTGACTGATGCAAAACTCTGTGTTAATTTCTTGAGAACCTAGTGCTACACTGGCCAAAACTACAGCATGAGTGCCATTTAGCTGTCATTTTCATCCTCCAATGACAATGCAGTTCAGTGAGACCATCTTCAGAAGATGCTCATTAATGATGACACAGGAAGTGCTGATAAAAATGCAATTACATTCTTTTAGATTAAGCACATATGCTCAAATTTATGTTTACATACTTTTGATCCAGGCTTGTAATGGTGTTTATCATGCATAATGTGTTTTTTCTTACCAGCTACAAAAAACCCCCATTCAAATAAAGTAATTTATGTCAAAAAGTAAGAAACACTCACCAAATACATCATTATGCTTCTAACTGTGTGCTATTGAAGGCATTAAAGCAATTGTCAAGTTTAAAATTTAATGGGTTTGAAGGATTTTTGTTTTAAGCTTTGGCTTAGAAATTATTATGATTATATTTGAATAATCTTGAGGTTTTGTACACATTAGACATTTAAGATGCAAAATACATGAATACTGTGTGCCAGATCATTATCTTTTGTTCAATGTTTTAGTACTTGCTGAAACATATTTTGATTGAAGTTTAGCAAGTTATGATCTTCACCTCATCCCAGACCATAAACAGTCTTTTGGCACTTCCTTTCTCCTAAACTCCCCTAGGAATTAGTCAGAAAGAAGTACCCCCTAATTACAGTTAGCATTTAACTAATGAAGTAAGAAATAGTTATTGCTTCCCTAATCTAACTCAAATATTGTTATTAAATTAGGAAATCTGATTTATTTTTTTAAACAAGATAAATGCTGGATGCAGGTATTTTTCCTGTGTGCAGAATATACTCTTCTGTGCAGCTCTGCTGTTCTTCTGCTGGAGTCCTAGGCTGTGCAAGCAGACAGTGCCCTCCTGCTGAGGCCACTTAACTGCTGCTTTCTGGTATGCATGTGTAGCAAGAGATACAAGGGATCTAGTTCCAGTCCCTGCTGCAGTAATGTGCCACAGCCAATCTGTATATCCCTCAGGTAGCTATCTCAGTAGTAGTTTCAAAGCTATGTACATATGTGTGTGTATCACCTTCATGTGTGTGTGGAATAAAAGTTAGTGTACTGGATGAACAGCTTTAAAAAGTGAATGCAGACTTCACTGTTTCATTATTACATGCATCTTTCCTGAAGTTTTTACAGTTTTTAATTTGCTAAATAATGGGGTATTCATAGTGGTCTGAAATACTTACTCTATCATTTATGTTCTCTGCTTGATAATTTTCATGTCTTTAATGTCTTTTTGTTCACCATCGCTACCTTAGATTGAAGATAGTCTTTGAAACATGTTTTTTTCAATTTTAACTAGTTGCTTGACAAGTGGTGATTGTAAAAATAATTTCTAACTAAGAAAGCAACTTAAAATTAGATATTGCTTTTCTCCAAGCTGAATCAAGGCCCTACAGACATTATGGCAGGTTGGATTTTGAACATTTTTATAAGCAATTCTTAATCAGTAAAAATATGGAGTCATAGAATCATAGAATGGTTTTTGTTGGAAATGACCTTAAAGATCTTCTAGTTCCAACCCTCCTGCCATGGGCAGGGACACCTTCCACTAGTTCAGGTTGCTCAAAACCAATCTGGCCTTGAACATTTTCAGGGATGGGGAATCCACAACTTCTCTGGGCAGTCTGTTCCATTGTCTCTCAACCCTCACAGGAAAGAATTTCTTCCTAAAATCTAATCAACCTAGTCCATAACATTATTTACTACATAACTTAGGAATCTGAAGGAGGCATAGAGAAAAGATTTATTTTCTGCAGCTATGTTCAGATTAATTTAATTTATGCTCAGCAGTTACTGCATTGTGATATCCAACTCAGAATATCCAATTCTTAAACAAAAATTGTCTCATGAACATACAAGGTCAGGTAAGGTTTACTAGAGTAATGCTTAAAATCAGAAATCTCCTGATCATCTTCTCACTAGTACAGTTTATGCATGTCTCTTAGTCAAGTGAGGAACTTAGAACTTGCTTGAAAAAAAAAAAGGTGCAACAGAAAAAGGATCCTTCCTATCCATCTGTTGTTTGCAAAGTTAATAAAGCTGTAACACAGGTATGTGGTTTTTTTGTTTTTTTTAAGGGGACACTTGTGGAGACTAGAAAGTCACTCATCAGCAGAATTATGAAAGTGCTATTGTATCTTGCAGTGCACTTCATGCTGTTTACTGCTGCCAAGGCCTTCCAGTCTGCACTCTGCAGTAAATTCAAGCAATTAAAGCTCTTTCTCCATTTATCTCCCCGGACATGAAACCACGTGTTTTTATTTGTGAGTGCAATGACATACTTAATGCTGTTGCTGTGATTGAGAAGAACACAGGACTGCTACCAACATGCATGCAAACAAGACCAGGTTAGACTGTTTTATCATGTGTTTGCCGTGGGTAGGAGTGCACTCTGTTCTGCCAACATAACTTCTCAGGCCACTGTAATTTAGCTGAAGGTCTAAATGAAACATTTCAGGCAAGCCTAATAATAATACAGTTCAGTCCTTCCAAGCATCTATCTGGACTGTTAAAATGTCATAATCAGTAAAAGTATTGCACTTTAAGTAACATTACCTTTCCATCTCTATTTGCCTTGCTTTACAAAGAGAACAATAGCATCCTTGCTGTAATGCTGTAAGGCTTCCTTCATTAATGCATGTATGGCACCTTGAAATTTATGAATAATAGATCTTGGACTTTAATGAGAAATAATAAGGATTTCTTTAAAAATCCTTGATCCCATACTAAAGAGAATTCTCTATCAACATCAACAAATTTGAGACTCCTTACTTTTTAAAAGGAAAAGTTGATCTGTTGCTTGTTTGCTTCATCAACTGAATTTAAAGTTTTATCATAGTATTTCCATACTAAGTGGCCTTTATCATGCAATAATAGTTTGATAAAACTCTCAAAAAATGGAGCAAAACTTGGAGGGAGGATAACTACTTTCATATTATAAATTATATGTAAAATGGATGGTTTTCATAATGATACATAATGCACTGCTTTAACTGTCTACATTGTATTGTACAATGCTTTGTCTGTGTGGAATTGCACCAGCTGTACCTGCTGTGCCTTTGTAGAGTCCTATTCAGCACTCCTTATTCACTCCCTCCTTTGGCAAAGCCCCCTCTGAAGTCAGTGTGTGATATGCTACAGTAAGAAGTGCTGAATAGGACCCTTAAATGATAACTCCTTGGAGGAGGAAACTACCACCTTTCTCACACTTCTCTTACTCTATAATGCAATTCGGACTGAAGATGCTACTAAAATACTACTACTAATAGATTGAGCAACTACATCAGGCAAATCATGATAGTTCTCAAGAAACACTCTCCGTTCTTCATCATAAAGGAATCAAAGAAGGTTTCAGAATACCAGCATTGCAGGTATATTTAGGTTTTTTGAGCATTAGCTTTTTCTAATTTCACATTTAAAAAATCCACATATATTATGTGAAATATTAAAATTTCATAAAATTTTATCTTTTCAGAGAGGTGCTATATAGTCCTAAGATTTGTTAACAGTTCACACAATTTCAGCATCTAGGCCATAACTATGTTCTAGACATAAATCTTGTACTAGTGAACAAGGTACAAGTATTTCTCTTTCAGGGTTAATCTAAGTGTATTAATCCATGTTTAGGCTTTACAAAAAGTGAAGCTCCACAGAATCTTTGTCTGTACAAACATTCAAGTTTTCTTGGCCTTCCACAATTTCACTCGTTAGCGTTGATAAACTATCTGTGCCAAAAAACCCTAGCCAATTTTACATCTTAAAAAAAGAACACTTTAAACAATTTAACTAAATGCTTTGGTTTAACAGCTTTGGTTTTAATTAGATGTTTTGCTTCTTCAGTTTACTGGAAAGAGCTAGATAGCTTCTAACCATGTCAATCTATATAACAGCAGGTGTCAGCTTTAACTGCCTCTGAAAATTTTAAATGTATTCAATTAAAAGAATCCCTTAGAGAATGATACTTTTTATGTTCATTTGTCTTATGCCAGGTTTGCAACATGTTTTCTTTCTATACGCTATGTTCTTGTTGATTCTGTGACCCAATTATGCCTAAAATTTTTTAATGTCAGAGTATATTCAGTTAGTGCTCTCGTCTTAATATAAACCATCAGAAAAATGGATTGTTCCACAAGTGTCTTTTGGGAAGGTATGTCTCTTTCTCTTTTTTTTTTTCAGGAAATCAAAGTAATCTTGACACCAGAACAGTAAGTGATTATCTGAGAAATGAGAGGTGAGAAAATTGAGGGCTTTGAGCTTGAAATGGATGGCTTCTCATATTTTGATCTTGATACACAAACCTACATGTGTAACTAGCTATTTTTGTAGGCTTTCCTGGGACAGGAGTAAAAAAATCTGCAGAACAGGGCAGATACTGTGAAACAGGACAGATGCATGTATAAGCTGTGCATGCAAATTTATACATACATACATGAACACGTGTAAGTGCAGTTAAGATAAGCATGGTTGTCCTTCAGCTACCAGTAGGCAGTTAGTTTTTTCAATTTATGTTAACTCTATCTGTTATTCTACTACCTGAATTACCACATTAGAAACCCTCTCCTGTACCATGTCACAGCTCCAGCCACTTTTCTCATGGCAAAAATGAAAACAGTTGTGAAGTTATGATATGAGGGTTATCCAGTAAAGAAAAATACTTTGGAAAAAAAGTTGTAATGGTGGAACGACTTACCCATTTTGCTTGAAAACAGACTGCAAGTCAGGATAAAAGCTGCATAAGACACTGTCCTATTTACTTAATACTTGTTACTCTAAATGTTATTACATCAGGCATCATATGATATCCAAACTCTGTTTCTGACCATGTCCTAGAAAGAGCTGACAGTGACTCAATATCCTGAACTACATAAAAGGTGTCTTCACAATGTTTTAGGATCAGTCAAGCCCTAGAGAGTGGTAAAGTATGCATAAAACAGGTTCTTAGCATGTGCAAACCGATCATGTTTTCATCTGTGCCAAGTCTTAAGAACTGGGAATTAGTTCTGAAACCCTTGCAGATAAATTAATGATGATATGCCCAAGTTATAGTATAGTTGTTAATGTGGCATTTAAAAAGACATTCTAAACTAGGTTTGAAATAGATTCCAAACACACTGCTATTTCAGACAACAAAATTCAAACTGGTGTCTAGGTGGAAAAGCATCTGTGAGGTGCAGGGGTGTTGGGTAACCAGAATAAAAGAATCCCATGTCGGGCAGATCATGGCTGCAGGAAATGATGCTTCAAAGTCAGAGGAAGTTGATCAAATCACCTACTTGAACTGAAAGACATCTTTCAACATGTCAAAAATGTTGTGCTCAAAAGCAGATCAGGAAGAGATAGGTGAGTCTTTCAAAATGTATCAGGAGTGCTTCATGCATGAAAGAAGAAGAAAGAAAAACAGGGATGCTATGGAAAAAAAATTATAAAAAAATGAACTGAAGAAGCTGGAAGAGGCTGCAACAAAGAGAAAATATATTCAAGCTGTTGTTGATTGAAAAGCTTTGCTTGAAAGCAAAGAAAACACCAGGGGAACGAAAAATAGAGGAAAAAAAAGAGAAACAAATCAAAGAAGAAAAGCTGATGAATCTACAAAAGGTAAGAATAAAGAAAGATGTTAAAATATGTAGAGACTTCAAGAGTAAGGGATGATATAGCAGCAAATGCATAAAGAAATAAAAACTAGAATACCTATTGGAAGAACTCTGGATGTGCACTGGCATTACTATGGAGAAAAAGCAGAACTGAGAAGACAAATTGATCTTTCTTCCATTTCTGGGTCATGAGAAGACACCTATAAATGCAACAAGTGAGTTCTTTGTGGAAGAAAGAGTTCCCAGAAACTATCAAAAATCAAGGAAGGCTCTTATCATGTGACAGTGGTAAAGAATCACAACAAATATTGCTTCTCAGGACGTTGAGAAGAAAACTTTGCATTCAAATAAGGGAAAAAAAGTTATAGTTGCAGCTTAGACAGTTTCTTCTGTCTGCTTTCTGTAGATCTCTCTTGCTTCCTGCTATGGATTTAAAGGAAACAACATACATGTTGTCAGATCTACCACATCAATTTCTTAAAAGAAGAAAATTTTGAAATTATTACTGATGTTTAATAAGTCCAGATGAGTCTATAGCTTTATCACTTGTCCAGAGGTGACCAGATTGTGGTCATAAGGGCTAACATAAATACAAAGCTGTTGGATGTGATGAGCTTGACCTTTTTTTATATTGGCATCTTCTCATGCTGTTAAAAGTATTGATAAAAGCCTGAACGTAAATGAGAATTGAGTACCTGAGTACCTCCAATAAAAAATACTAAGTTTGTGGTGGATGAATAAAACTTCTATTAGAGTTACAAAATAATTTACAATACAATGAACAGTTAAATCTGAATTACTTTGTTTACACTTATGTTCTTAATGCTCTTGAGTCAGTCTTCTCTTCCAATTTTTTAAAATTTTAGAATCCCCCAAAATTTTATCTTTGGTCTCATTATTCTTGCTTTAAAAATTACTTTTAGACTTATGATATCTCTGTGTGGCACTTGATAAAGTCTTTTCATTCTGCTTGTTAACTGAATGGTCCTTTAATATTTGTTATTTGTTTGGGCTTGTGTTTAAGCTGAGAAAGTGCCAAGAAACATAAAATAAAGAAAAGCTTTAAAAAATTGAGCAAATATCTACTCTTAATCACAGACAGAAGTCAGATTGCAACTTGTCTGCAGTACACAAATAAGCTGTTCATAATAAGATTAACATCACAAACCAAATTAGAAAGTTCATGCTTTCATCTAAGGCTAGAAAAGCATATTTATATCTAAAATAGGATTTCAAACATATATATGTGCTGTTACAGTGTTTTACAATGTTTACTCATTGATTATTTATATATGTGTACTCTCTGTATACTTGAGCTGTTTTTGTAATGATTAGTTATGAAGAGTTTAGTGATTTCTGAATGTGTAAAAGTGTCCATAAAATCAACCACATTGTTTTGAAGTCTAGTTTAACCCACAAGCAACATGAGTAAGTTGTCATTTCAACATTTTAAACTCACCAGGATAATTGAATAAATTGAGTCTGCACCAGAAAATTTTAAAAGTACCTCAAATGGAATTTGTATTTCACAATACAAAACATTGTAGAAAACATTATTGAGTGTAACACAGTTGTGACTGCTAAAAGCTATTTTTTTCCTTATGAGTACTTTGAAAACCCTTGACAGAGAAACAATGAAGATTTCTAGTAGAATCTCAAAATGCCCTTCCCTCCAGAGACCTGGCTATTCAATATGCTAACTACCATAACTGTACTTTTTCTTGCTATCTGACTTGCACTGGGTGCTACTTATTGGTCTGGGGAATAAAAATCAGATGAAACCAAGTAGCCATCAGACATGGCTTTCCATGAGGCAAAATGTGTGTGTGTCTGTGAGGCAAACCAAATTTCACATGCTTACACGGTATTTAGGTTTTGTTCCTTACACTGACATTTCTGAAGCTACTGCCCTTTGTGCTTGTAAGAAGGCAAGTTTCATCTGGGGACATACATATAACTGAATAGACTAGACTAGACTAGACTAGACTAGACTAGACTAGACTAGAATATCCTGAGTTGTAAGGCACCCACAAGGATCATTGAGTTGAACTCTTGATACTCCCTGATTGAGTGGTCTCCAGTTTAATAGCCCAGAAGGAGTATATGTATGGTTAGAAGGAGAGAGGAAGGAAGCCAGTGTGTCTGTTCTGCTGAATTGATTCTTCCAGCATAGAAATGTTATATCACACCCTCTATCTCTTGGGAAGACATTATTAATTATGATTATTATTATAGTCTTGTAGTAACATATGAATACTAATTTTTTTTTCTTTGAGGTAGGTTAACTTCTCTCTTCATTTCTTTTCTTAAATTATAACTCTCCAGTAGGTTGTGGTACTAATTAGCTGATTTGGAAGTTGCATAGAAAAAAATTCTAGACATTATGATGTGAATATACCATTTAATGAGGACTATGAAACTAAAAATGACATTTTTCCCTATAATTAAAGGAAAAGTAATTTTTATTCAGTCATATTTCCTACTTTTGAAAGACCTTCGAACAGTGTGACTTACTAAATATCTTTGAAACATTTGGGTTTTGTACTTAAAATTCATCTGTAATTATAACTATTTTTCTGCAGTAGTCAACTCAAAAAAATTCTGTATCCTGTTGTATCTAGTACTAGAGTCCGAGTAGTTCATAAGTAACATAGGATGTTATAGGTATTCGTGAAAGTGGCTAAATCCCTGAGAAGTTCAACCTTTTCTAGATAGCAGCATGAAGCCCTGCCTCTGATAAATCCCAAATTATTTTAACCTTGCTGATACAAAATGTATGAAATGCAAAACATCTGTGTGTATTCCTCATAAGAAAATATAAGATTGTATGAAAATATAAAATCATCCCATAAAAGAGATGGAAGTCACTGTGAACTCTTTATGTATAGTTTTTAACACACATCATATTTGTCTTTGGTGTTGGCCTTTGCCTGTTGAAGCGCATCAGCTTCACACATGAAATATCATGACCTTTGTTTCTATTTCTGACTTTGAATATTTGAGGTCTTACATGTATGGGTTTGTGTGTTTTTGGTTTGGCATTATCCCCCATTCCCTCCACAAAAGTTTATTATGTCTCTGCAAGTTGTCAATTACCTTACAGCTCACAAGTGAAAGAATCTATAGTAAACAATGAAAGCGCCTCAATTGGAAATAAAACTAAGGTTGTTTTCAAAACTACTTCCATATGTGTTAATCCAAACTATTTGTAAATATGTAAATGGTCTATTTGTCTCAAGATGAAGCAAATAAACAACTGAATAAAAAATAAGTAATCAAATAATTAAAAAATCAAACCCTTATGCGGGTATCCCTCCATTTCCTAGAAATACTGCAGTAGTTTGTTCAGGTTTGGAACATGACAGACAAAAATGTTTTCATTTTTACTGTGATCCTTTTAGCTTCTACTTCTGTTGTTAAAGGCAGAATGCAGCATTTGATTTCTTAGACTCAGCTTCCTTGTTAAGAGCTTCTTAAGACTGACCTTCCTCCTAAGATAGCTGTGGTGACTATTGAGACCTTAGTGCCACAGTGCAGCAGGGTGAGATGCAGCTGTACAGGGACCGAGGTCAGTTCTGTCAGGCTGCACTGGAAGGAGAGTAGACACAAAACCACACTGTGTCCTTGCCTTACAGAATCATAGAATCACAGAATCAGTTAGGTTGGAAGGGAGCACAAGGGGTCATTTGGTCCAATCTCTCTACTTGAGCAGGGCCATCCTAGAGCACATGGCTCAGGATCGCATCTAGACTGAAGGGCAGCACAGCCCTCTGAGGTATCAGCCACTCCTCACAGTTTTATATCATCAGCAAACTTGCTGAGAAGGCAACTCTGTCCCCTCATCCAAGTCACTGATGAATAAGTTGAACAAAACTGGCCCAGTATAGAACTCTGGGGGACATGACTAGTGACAGGCCTTCAACTAGACTCTGTGCTACTGATCACAACTCTCTGGGATCTGCCTCTCAGACAGTTCTCAATTTGTTTTACTGTCCTCTTGTTCAATCCACACTTAGGTTTTCTGATGAGGATGCTATGGGACACAGTGTCAAAAGCATTGCTGATGTCAAGGTAGACAATGTCCACTGCTCTCCCTTCATCCATCCTGGCAGTTGTTTCATAGAAGGCAATCACATTGATCAAACATGACTTACCTTTAGTGAATGCAGACAGTTCTCAATTTGTTTTACTGTCCTCTTGTTCAATCCACACTTAGGTTTTCTGATGAGGATGCTATGGGACACAGTGTCAAAAGCATTGCTGATGTCAAGGTAGACAATGTCCACTGCTCTCCCTTCATCCATCCTGGCAGTTGTTTCATAGAAGGCAATCACATTGATCAAACATGACTTACCTTTAGTGAATGCATGCTGACTACTCCTGATCCCCTTCCTCCATGTGGGGTGGGCAGAAATGGCCTCCAGAATGAGTCATTCCATTAGCTTTCCAGGGATTGAGGTGAGGCTGTCTGGATGGTAATTTCCCGGATCCTCCTTCTTGCCCTTTTTGAAGGTTGGGGTGACATTTGCCATCTTCCAGTCTTCAGACACCAATCCCTATCACCATGGCTTTTCACAGATGTTTTGTGAGTGGCCTGACTATGATGATATACACCAGCTCTCTCAGCACTCATGGGAAGCGCTGTAAGCTGCTGGGAACAATTTGGGTGGGCAGGAGGTCCACCTGTGAGAGATGCTCCTTGCTTGTCTCAGGGACTGCCACTGCATTGTCCTCCCTGCTTGTGTCCAACATGCCTGGGGCAATAACTCATGGTCTGCTCCCCATAGGGGCTAGCTCCAGTCTTGAATGCCAGTCAGCTATATGGACTGGTCACAGGGACCCCTGATTGCCTGGCAATCTGCTCCCTCCTATGGTGTACAAGGCTGTCCACCTTCTGACCATCTTGGAAAGCGCCATCAGTGCAACTCCACCCGACCAGGATGTGACACACACACTGCTGCGTTTTCCCTCAGGTGCTGCAGAGCCATCTGAAGCCTTGAAGCCAAATTGTGCATTTGTTGGTATATTCTGCTAAAGCCTCCAATGTACCTCCATTGTAAAGGTTACAGAATACACTACTGAGTTGAATGTGTCTTACGAAACGTCCTAAAATGCTTGAAACCTAAGGAAACTGCCTCTTTTAATTCAACTGACTTTGTATCTCAGTGACTTGGCCCTCACTTCCTTTCAGCTTTATTTATATTTAACTCCTCATTGTTTCACAAAGTCATAGCTAATAACCTCAGCATGCTGTCTTCCCAGGGGACCAAGTAGAGTTTGGGGAGGAAGATAGAAGTGTTTTTCCTTTGAGCCTTTACTGTCACATCTTGTAGCTAAGGAGAGCTTACAAAAAAAAAATCTGAAAGGGTTTTATTTCTTTAACTAACACATGTATTTCTACATATCCACTGACATTCCTACTTCTTTCCACTGGCTGCACATGGAATTAGGCCACGGCTATTGTCTTCTGACTTGCACACAAGTTATGTGCCAAAAACATAAGGCCATGCTTTTGCAAACTTCACAGTTCAGGTATCCTCTTCTAATATCTGTTGCTTGAAAAAAGAACCTTCTTGGTTCAAACTAAAGGAGAAGGGCCCCAGTTGTCAAACTGTGTGATTTAAATATGCATTTAGTCTTGAAGGGTGTTTCAGACACCTTTAAAATTAAGCAGAGCATTTTAAAGATTTTCTGCTTATTTCACCTTGGAATAGGCCATTTTTAGTGGCATTTGTGAGGTACAATAAAATAAAATTATGTGGCTCAAGCCTTAGAAATTAAATTTCAATGAAACTGAATGTTGGCATAGGGATCCTCAAAAAAAACCAAATAAAACCAGCAGCAACAACAAAATAAGACTCTCTGTTTGGGGCTAGTATAAGGGGAAATTGCCATTAATGTCCCTGTCAAATACAACATACACAGTCAAACCTGTGAAGTTTCCCTGAGTTCAGGCTGGTTATCTCACAAATCTGTGCAAAGCTCCGGTGAATAATTTATACCAGGCTTGAGGTGACAAGTTAAACACACCCATTTTGTCTAAAATGCTATGAAGGCATCAAGATGGAGCCAAGCTGCAGGGTGAGTAGAGCTCGGCTGATGGGAATCTGAGCATGTCGAGAAGGGGGGATGCTGCTGTAAAGAAAATGAAATGTAATGAGATACTTTTTCATGCATAATTCATGGATGAAAACATGACTGCATAAAAAGCCATGGATTTTAACAAGGCAGGGCTGCAATCATACACATTATCTTCCCAGAGGAACTTTATATAATATTGGTCAAAAAGAGAGGATTCTGAATACCAGTACAAAATAAAGCTGACGTTTTCAAATGCAGAAGAATTTACTTTAACGTACAAAGGCTGTAAAGGAAACAATTTATATTTACACCTCAAAATAGTTCCTAGGAAAAAAATTACATTAAAACATATGCTGCATTTTCTAGCTTAAAGAAAAAAGTAAGATGAGGAATGAGAAAAATACCTCATATGGATAAAAAAAAATTAAAATGCATAAGCAGTATTTTGTTGAGTGTGTTGTTAGGATTGTGCTTTGAAATCTTTTGCAAGCATTTTCACTTTTTAGAAGCAAAACTTTTGATAGGAATGACTGCTGTGAACAGGCTTTAAAAAAGATAAAATGTTAGCTATTGTCACCATAAAATTTAATTTGGTTGCATTTGCAAAAGCAAATACTGTAATTCAGCTTTCAAGAACAGTTTAGTGGCTAGCACATGACTGTTTGAAATGGTGTTTAACGCTTGGGGTATTTAGTTGAAGGGATTAAAAATGGAATGTTGATTAAAGCTTGGGATGTCTTAAATTTATCACCACAAAATCCTAATGACAGACTTAGCTGGAAGGAACAGGGGTGCCTCCTTTAGCTGTTCTCTTAGTAGGAGCAGATCACATACAGAAAAAGCACTAGAACAAGTCATAGGGAGCTTCAGAATCACACAAGCTGAAGGAATCTGTGAAGTTATTTGTTTAGTTTACACTGCACAATTTCAATATTTGTAAAGAAAGTAAAATAGCCATTTTGCATCCAGTTATGGTTTTATATTCCTGACAGTTGGGTGAAGAATGTATTAAGGGTTCAAAATGACTGATATTTCAAAGTGTTCACCTTCCATGGGATTTTTTTTCTCTCTCAGTTGTATAGTGTAAGTAGCAGAGAAACACTACAAAGAGAAGCAGGTAGAGTTGGTATAGTCACTAAACAATCTAAGCCATTTAAATAAAATTATGTTATTAACCGTGGTTCACAAGGAATTCAGGTTTTGATAGGAAAAAAAATAAATATGGTCTCTTTTTGACCTAGTCAATAATTTAATATCTCACATAGAATTTTATCAGTTCACAGCTTTTATAGCAATTCAAGCTAAAAGAAACACATAGCTTCCCTTTGCTCTCTCAGACCAGCTGTGTAATAGTGTTTTCATCTATGATTTCTGACTGTGCCTTTTCACAAAAGGCTTTCCTTCTTAAGTTGCCTATTGTCTGCATTTTTAATTTTTCTTAATGTCATCTCAATAGAAAACACTGCTCCTCTGCAGCTTTTGCAGACATTGCTTAGGTTTAAAAGAGCATGACAATGATCTGCCTCACAGCCTGCCTTAGAGAAATCTGATTATCTATTGGTTTAATCCAGGACTGACTTGTCATACTTGCTCATCCCCCATGTAGAAGACTTCAGAACTTCAGCTCATCCTGGTCTTTGAATAGCTAATTTTCTGTAATGGTTTCTCTGGTTTTAATAATTCTGTTGTATTAAGGGAGACAAGTAAAGGAGGAAGAAGGCATGAGGATCCCTCAATTAAAATTGATCCTATCTCTCAGCTCCTGCTGTAGAGTTTCCAAAAGACTTCTATCCATCTGCTCCCCTCTACTTCTTAGAGGACATGCCATCATTCGTATGTTCACACCGACTTCTGCTGATTATTTAGCCTCACTGACAGTGTCATTTCCAAGCATGGAATGGGTTTGTTTGCTTAGGTACCTGTTCTCCATGTGATAAAGTTCTCTTGTCTTCCACCAGGCTGAATGGCTAGATGAACACCAGAAAGATAAAGCATCTGAAATGGGAATCAAAAGACAGCATTATTAAAATTTTCCTTTAGGCACCACGTGATACAGGCTGTGCAGGCAGGAGGGTGCAGCTATGTTCAGCTCACATAATTGGGGTTTGTTTTCTGTTTATTTTCTTCTTAGTTTTCAAGAGAGCCCCTCAAAGGTTATGTGATAGGATTGTGCCAAATGTGTGCAGGGTCAGGGACTCCGTGGTGTTGTATCAATGAACTCTGCTTTCAGTTTTAGTGGTTTGAACCTGTCTGTGTTTTGACCTAAAGGGAAATATTACTTGTTTGATCTCCTAAGGCACTAGAATACAGGATAAAAGCACCCCAAATTCTGACTGGTAATCTCATAAAAAAAGTAAAAAAATCCCTAAAATAAAACGGCAAGACCGATATTGGTATGGATCACAATACTATAGCAGGGTTATATAAAAAAGCACATCAAATGCCTGTCAATAAGTATAACATTTTAGACCAGGGTCATTAACTAATAATTTCTGTAGCAGTTTAAATCTTCCAGTCAGTTGGACAAGGTGTGGAAAAAGCTGTAAGCTGGGAGACAAAAATCCTTAATTCTGGTACTATTTCTAAAACTGATTGCTATGTGGGTTTTTGCAAAGGACTTAATCTCTTCACTTCTATCTCTAAAATAGTAGTGACAGTAATAGTGGGAATAGTAATAATGTTCTACATGAGGCTGAATATTAATTTGTTGCTAAAATGTTTTACATATGCTATAAATTTTAAGATGTATGGTATAGATATTAAGGTACATCTGGTCCTCGGTATTAGACCTTGCTAGGAATTCATGCTCAGCATTGTGTCCCCTGAAATAAATGTTAGCCAAGCTTCGCCACTGACATTATACTACCAAAAAAGTGTACATTCAACAGAAACAAGGTAGGCCTGTCTGAAGGCTGGAGGCAGTCAGAAGAAAAGAGAGTTTCTCTTAATCCAAATCATCACCAAGGTTACTAAGAATATTCACATCATACATATTCTACACTCTTTTGCTTTTTAAGATGTGAAAATGAGACATTTGCAGTGGTGTTTTAATTTAGATAATAATTTTCTATCTTTGGCAGCAAAATAATAGAACCAAAGAAAAAGACTTCTATCAATGCATTTTCCTGCAAAATTGCTCTAAAAATGTAGTGATAAAGATAAACTATGCTATATTTACCCATGTCTACAGTGTTGTAAGGTCATAGGTGAAGCGTTATTGACACTAGGGAAGAAAACAAACAAGGGTCAAAAGTGTAAGTGAGAATTTTCATACCTTATGTACTAGTCAGAGTTCAAAGCAGCTGATGTGTGAAATGGTCTGTCCTTTTTTCTTGTTCTTTGGACTCCAAAAACCCAACTTGGAAACTACCTTGTTATTGGGCACAATGCTCACAGACATGTAGCAGTATTTTTTTTCCTGTCCTTCCTGTCATGTGATCTGGCTGTAAGAGCAGGAAGCTGTTTGTGTTCTTACGCAGTGTGAGACAAGTTCTGCTGAGACTAGTGCCATGACACTGATTGTACTATTACCTGTGGTAGTAGATATGAAGTTAGATAAGGTAGATGTATTTAACTATGTTCATGGTTTATGGTACAGACATGATTCAACATGTCTAGAATAATGCTTTAGGAATATCTTCAGTGGGATCCAGCTACCAAAAAAAATCATTTTGCATTGATAATGCATATGTTGGATGAGCAAAAGTGGGGATCTGGTAGCTTACAAATGTAGGAAAACTTCTTTAGAAGAGATTAAATAACAGCTTGGCAGATTCCTATATAGGTGCATCTTTAGACCAGTCTGTGCAACACAGTTACCAAAAGGGAAATATAAAATTAATGACAAAATATGCAGATGATTAAAAAATATTTAAGTGAAAGCTAATGACAGAGTCAAGTCTAGGAAGTGTTGATTTGTAAGGTGGGGTCCTTTGTGTAATATATTTTAGTAACATGACATCCAGGAACGAGACATGTAGGTCATACTTAAAAGGTGACATTCTGGAAAGCATTGGCTTGCAGGCTGTCCTAATCTTCTACCTATGATGAGGAATGTGATCCTTGAATACATAAACCAAAGGACATTATATGAATAAAAAGGTAGAATTACATTTTCAAATGGAATTAACAACACCATATTTAGATTATTGGTCTATGAAGTTTCAGAAAAGTTGAGTAAAAATTATTAGACTGATTCAAGTTGAACAAAGACCATAGTCAATTTACTTTTCCAGAAGAAGGTCAAGCCCAGTCCTGATGACAATGTCGTAGTAAAGTAGATTTTTTTTAATAGTATCAAATTTAATTTAGAAGAAAAAAAGCTTTTTTTTTTGCTCTCAGTGGCAGTAGTTTGAAGTTAGGCAAATTCAGCTAAGAAGTAAAGTGCACATTTTTAGCTGTGAGAGTAATGAAGCATTAGAACAATTTACCTCTGAAAGTAATGGATTTTCTATCACCCGAAATCTCTAAATTAAGACTGCACGTCTTTTTAGATGATATACTATAGCTCAAACCAAAGTTATGGGTTTGATTTGGAAATTACAGACGGGCGTTCTTTGCCCTTTGCTATAGTGAGAGGTCAGGCTAGATGATAGCAATGGCCTCTTCTGGCCCTGAAATCTATGAATCTAAGTTGTGACTAAGCTTAATGAACATCAAAGCAGAAAACAGTGCCTGTAATTCCTCATACCATCCTCTCTCTGCCTTCACTGCCTAAAAGCACAGGTGACCCAAATGATATAAAACATTAGAACTTTTAGAAATCTAATACAAACTTTCCTGCTAAACTTTAAATGCAAGAACTCAGTGATTTTAAGGCAACTGCTGTGCTATAACTAGGTAAAAAAGATGGCAGAGAAGCTCAAAAGCTTCTGTTTTGTAGATTTTGAGCAAAACTCGTTGACGGCTAAATCTGTCTCTTTCTGTTTCTCTCACAGTCTCTCTGATAAGTCTCAAACCCAAATAAACAATTATTGATGCTCTCGTGGTGCATTAGGTGTTGCTTTCTTATAGTAGGGATTGAAATATTTTTCATAGTGTTAATGTAAATAATATCAGGACATTCACTGTCAAGCTGGTTTTTAACACGCTGCTCTTAGGTTGTTTTTGTCATTTTGTTGACTGTTCCTGTGTGTTATGGTACTGTGCTTTCCACTTACATGCTTGCTTGAACAAGCACCTTTCTGGGTATTTTCATAGTACCTTTCTTTTACAGATAAAAGTAGAGATGAACACGCAAATGGGAGTCATCTAGGAAAGTTTCAGTGCCTGAAAAGCGTAGCTGAGTTTCCATTCATTCATTTTGCCATGGTACTTAAAACTGATGTTTAAAATTGTGTACTTCTTTGGTATTTCTTGCTATTACTTGTAAATAGAAGTTGCTTTTTATATGACTTCCGATTGGTATGTTATGACAAGGTAATAGTGGTCCTTCTTTAATCCTACCTTTGCTGAATTGTAGTGATCAAAATGGTCATGGTTTGTGGTCTGTACTTCAGATGCATGGGCATATTGCTATTTCCTTTCAAAAGAGTCACATGTTCAGATATGGACATGTTAATTTTCTCCAGACATGAAATAATGATAAGACTTCACTAAAAATTCAGTTATGATGTCACACGCTTATGGGGAAATGGAACTCCTCTACATACTCTTTTTATAGCCTTCTCTAGTCTTTTTATAGCGTCTTTCGTCTTTGCCACTTGACCGATCTATTGGTATCTACAAATGGAAGGATTACATCCTAGAGCAAAAGAGATTTTTTTTTTCTTAATCATTTCTTGGGCTTAAGGTCTACCGTACTAACCACACAGGGAAATTAGAATAAGCTATTAGAAAATGAAGGCTTTAATTCATACATAAAGACCGAACACATCATTTCCAGGATATTCTTGCATATTTCATTTTAATCTGTAGAGTGCACTTTTTTTTTCTCCTTTGTACAGTATTGGATACTGGATGAGATTCATTATCCTTCTTCTCCCCTGGGTGTATGCAGTCCTTTCTTTGTGACCCAGATAACAAAAAATCTAAATCCAAAACATTGGGTGATACCTAGACAATTAGAAGGGGCATAGACATTTTTAACTTTCTAAGTATCTATGTATTCATTGAGTACAACAGATATAAGAAAAAATATTCCCTTGAACAGAAAAAGGATATGTATCTTGGACTTTTAAAGACCTATTTTTGCATGGTCATTCAATTAAGGAATATCTTCATTGCAAAAAGAAAGAAATATATTCCTTTATCTCTCTTGAAAAGTGTTGCTTGTGAGTCCCCAAGAGAAAGGGAAAAAAAATCCACTGGTCAGGATCATCTGGTCTCAGCAATCATCTTCTGACATTTCATTATGGTGGTAGAACAGGCATATTCTGAAAAGACTAGGATCTCAATTTTATGGTGCAAATTTTAAGAACTAAAGCAGGTCAGAGCAGAACTCAGATTTTGTCCATCAGTCTATCCATACTGGACATAAGCAGAGTACTGATGAATTTCAGCATTCATTAATGCATACTGTATATTGATATCTTTTTAGTCAGAGTCATCATATGTGAACAGCAAATCTAGGAACAAGTTGGTAAAGGATTTGTTTAATTTTTTTATGATTACCTTTTTCCTAAGAAAGAATGGAAGGATTTTTTTTCTGAAAAGCAAATTCAATTAATTTAAAACATAAATGGAAAGAATTCTTATACATTATTGAGTTAAAGACCAGTCATTATTCTTATCATTGTTTTATAAAATGAGGAAAACAAGAGGTAGAAGCTAAGAAAAAGTAGCAAAAATGCAACAAAAGATTGGCAAATCAAGATAAAAATGAGATGTCTGGAAGACCAGAGTTTTGCCATGTTAATCATTTCTCCCCCATATAAAAATGAAAAAAATATCTGGGGCAAGTAACCTCAGGCCAAGTACTGACAGTATACATGTGGAGACTTTCTGCCTTACACTGTAGAAACTGTTTTCTTTTTTTTTTTCTTTTTGTTTTGTTTTGTTCTGTTTTGTTTTGTATAACCTTTTTCTTCTTATGACCTGTGAGGTATATTTATAAGCATCTAAAAGCTGCCAAGTTCTTGAAATTAACAACTTTGCAAGTATGTGATGGACTTTAGGCCATTATTTGCCTAGGGTGTTAATACTTTGTATTGTTATATATTTTGTTACAGTACAACCAGAAATACAATACAGAGGGTAGACATAATTCATAGATACCATTAGCACTAACATAGCAATAACTGACTTGCTATGCCAATTGTATGCTCACAAGTCCAAGGGTCCTGATGAGCTCCACCCCAGGGTAATGCTAAACCACTTACAATCACCTATCAGCAGTCCTGGATAACTGGAGAAGTTCTGGCTGAGTGGAAATTAACAAACCTGACACCCATCTATAAGAATTGTCAGAAGGAGGATCCAAGGAACTACAGGCCTGTAAGCCTAACCTCAGTTTCAGGCAAGGTCGTGGAGGAGATCATCCTGAGTGCCATCTCATGGCACATGCAGGGCTACCAGGGGATCGAGTCCAACCAACATGGATTTATGAAAGCAAGATGCTGCTTGACAACCTAATCTCCTTCTAAGACAAAGTGACCCACTTAGTGGATGAAGGGAAGGCTGTGGATGTGGTCTATGTGGATTTCAGTAAGGTATTTGACACTGTCTCCCCCACAGCATACTTCTGGAAAACCTGTCTGCTTGTGGCTTGAATGGGTGAACTCTTCAATGCGCAAAACACTAGCTGGATGTCTGGGCCCAGAGAGCTGCGGCAAATAAAAACCAATTGGTGGCTGGTAACTAGTGGTGTTCCCCAGGGTTCAGTAGTGGGGTTGGTCCAATTTGACATCTTTACTGATGATCTAAACTTGGGGATTGAGTGCACCCTCAGTAAATTTTTAGATGACAGTAAGTTGGGTGGGAGTGATGACCTGCCTGAGGGTAGGAAAGCTCTACAGAGAGACCTGGACTGACTTGATCAGTGGATGAGGACAACTGCATGAGGTTCAATAAGATGAAATGCTGGGTCCTGCCCTTAGGACACAACAACCCCATGCAGTGCTACAGGCTATGGGAAGAGTGGCTTGAGTGTTGTTTGTCAGAAAGGGACTTGGGAGTGCTGATAGACAGCCAGCTCAATATGAGTCAACAGTGTGCACAGGTCGCCGAGAAGGCCAATGGCATCTTGGCCTCTATTAAGAATAGTGTGGCCAGCAGGACTAGGGAAGTAATCATTCCCCTGTAGTTGGCATCAGTGAGGCCACACCTCAAGTACTGTTTCAGTTTTGTGCCCGTCAATTTAAAAAGGACATTGAGGCACTGGAGTGAGTCCAGTGAAGGGCAACAAGGCTCATCAAAGGTCTAGAACACATGTTGTATGAGGAAGGGCTGAGAAAATTGGGTTAGTTTAGCCTTGAGATGGTTCAGGGGTGGCCTCATTGGTCTCTCTCTGCATGTGACCGTCCAACCAGTTCTTTATCCACCAAGTTGGCCACCCATCAAATCCATGCCTCTCCAATTTACAGAAATGGATGTCAACAGCTTTGCATAAGTCCAGGTAGACAATATCAGTTGCTCTCTGCAACTGCCTGAAATAGGATTGTAGAGAGATGGGGGACGGTCTTTTCTGCCAGGCCTGCAACAAGAAGACTACAGAGAAGAACCATAAGCTGAGACAGTGATTGTTTAGCCTGGAGAAGAGGAGGCTCAGAAGAGACCTTATCACCCTCTACAACTACCTGAAAGGAGGTTGTAGTCAGGTGGGGATTGGTTTCCTCTCCCAGGCAACCAGCAGGAGGACAAGAGGGCACAGACTCAAGCTCTGCCAGGGGAGGTTTAGGTTGGATATTAGTAAAAGATTTTTACAGAGAGAGCAGTCAGGCATTGGAATGGGCTGCCAGGGGAGGTGGTGGATTCACCATCCCTGGAGGTATTCAAGATGAGACTGGATGTGGCACTTAGTGCCATGGTCTATTAACAGCAGCAGGGTTGGACTCGATGATCTTTGAGGTCTCTTCCAACCTGGTTGATTCTATGATTGATTCTAGGCATGATTCAGAGTATAAATTAGGAAAAATTTCTTCACTGTTAGGGTGGTCAGGCACTGTAACAGGTTGCCCAGTGAGGCAGTGGAGTCACCATCCCCGGAATTGTTTGAGAGGCATCTGGATCTCGTGCTGGAAGCTGTGGTTTAGGGTTTAGGGGTTACAGCAGAGTGGCAGGCTGATGGTTGACTCTATGATCTTAGAGGTCTCCTCCAACCTTGATGATTCTATGATTCTATGAACTATGAATAGCCAGAACTGATGAAATAACAGATCATCTTGAAAAAGATTATGCAGAACATTTTCTAATGCTTGAAGAATCATTAGTTCTTTTAATTATGCTGCTGATGCTTAACTTCTTGGTGACATGAATGAGTAGAAGAAAAATAATAAATCATAATATGAAATTATTTTCCAATTCTTACAACATTAATCTCCACCTAAAAAAAGTGTTTAACACTTTTTTCTTTATTTGAGAATCTGAAAAATCTGAAAAATTAAGTAATTTCTAGTCATTAACCTTTGAGTTATTTATGTTATCCTTCTCAAAAAGAGGAGGTAAGAGGAAAATATGAATAGTACTACACACAAAACCTCAAAGTAAATATAGTTTGGCAAGGAGCTGAAGAAAAAAATTTCTTCTCTAAAGTATCATTCTTGTGTTTTAAAGTATTTTCTAGTGAACCTGGAAATACACAAAATGCTGGAGTACAGACTTTTAAAGGTTTATCATGGCGTACATAGATGGTCACGGTCTCCATGTGGTTTAAATCAGAATCTTCACTTGCAGCTGAACCTATGAACATTTTTCAACTCACCTATCATAGGTTTTAAAATGCTTCATCACCAACTTGGAAGAGCATTGTTTTACTACTTTGGGAGCCTTTAGGTAGGCAAAAGATAACAGCAGCACTGAAGATCTGCCAGGTGTTTCTACAACTGCATATGGTAGGGTTGATTTGTTCATGGAAAGACATGAATTACTGTAATGCCTTGCTGTGAAACCATGTGAGGCATTTTGCCCATGGTGTGTATAATGAAGTCAGTACATTGCCATCTAATAATTTCTTTTTCAGAATTATATTTAATGCCAATTACAGCTATTTCAGGGGAGCACGTACAAGAGCAGGTCATCAGCATTTCTAAATGGTTTATGTCAGAAGTCCCAGACCACCTTAGTGAACAGCTGAGAAGAATATTTAGCTCTTTACTTGTAAGAGTTTACTTTTATGGGATTTATGGCTCTTTGTTGAGTAGAAACCATTTCCGGTTTTCTTGATGACAATGTTGCATCTGGTACTGACATGTCTTCAGTGTCTGCATCTGAAGTACAGTATTAACTTTTGCTAGGACTTTTCTAATTGACTCTGCTATGTGCTTGTGCTAGGGAAAGCAAAGGCAAATGTTTTCCATAATTTCTTGCATTTGATCCAGAATGTGGTGGGCTCTGTAAAGGTCTTTTTTTCCCTGGGTGATTTTTTTCCAACATCTTGGATCTAACTCCTGTCAAAGATCTTTTCTTTCTACCCAGATAATGTTATTTGGTCACTCTTAGTCATCCTGAGCTTTAAAAAATGTTCATTATGTTATATGTCAAGGCAACAGGAGAGAGACCTTATCCTTGTTTCAGCAATCTGGGACATCAATGTAGAGAGTAGAGATCAGATTCAGAGGTGTCGGCAAGATGTACTGCAACATTCTGCACTGGTTAAAGCTCCTAAGGGCATATGGTTTCATGCGAAGTGGTATTGAATTGCTATAAGCCAAACGAAGGCCTGAGATCATGTTATCCTCTTTTGCAACAGCGTGAAGCCTCTAAGGCGTTCTATCTGAGTAGAAATGCTTAATAATAGATGCTGCTATTGAGATTTAAATATTAATGTGTCTATACATACATATTCTCAGATTGTTTTGTATAAGAACATTGTCCTTTATTAACTCACTGAGCTTTCGAAGAGGAATTGAGTACTCTTACGGTGAAGTATTGTGTTTATGGATCTCTGTTACTGTTTATCTTTTTTTATGCAAATGATTTTATCCATCCTTGCTCAGATTTTATTCCTGTGCCATTAGGAATCCATTTTTCCTTTAGAATTAAAAAAATAAAAACCATTCTGAAATGCTATTTTCATGAGACAAGTATATGTAAGAAAATTTTCAAATAGGTTTAACTTGTTAAACTCTCCTCCAACCTCAAGTTTTTGTGGTTTTTTTTTTTTGGTTTTTTTTTGGTTTTTTTTTTTTTTTTTTTTTTTTTGTTTTTTTTTTACAACAAAACAGTGTTGTTATGTTTGGTACTTATGCTCAGCATAGCTTCAGAGCTGTAATCTCAGATTTTCCACAAAACTAAATGTTGTAAAGTGCTTTGACTAATGTAATCGTTAGATGTTCCCTGACTAGCTAATGACTACATACTTGTATTGATATTATGGGATGGTCCCTTCGGGAAAAACCTCATATTGTTTCTTACAACAAAACAGTGTTGTTATGTTTGGTACTTATGCTCAGCATAGCTTCAGAGCTGTAATCTCAGATTTTCCACAAAACTAAATGTTGTAAAGTGCTTTGACTAATGTAATCGTTAGATGTTCCCTGACTAGCTAATGACTACATACTTGTATTGATATTATGGGATGGTCCCTTCGGGAAAAACCTCATATTGTTTCCTGTCAGCGTGAGTTGCCTGCTGTTTTTTGAAGTGCTACAGGCAATTCAGAGTGTTCAAGAATAAAGTCTGATTAGTTGAGGCTGAGGTGTATATGGCAAATAAAACACTAAGTGTGAGCTAATAATCCAAATGGTTCCTTAAAAAGAAGCATTAAGACACCACAAAGTCATTTTTCATAAATAACAGTTAAGTGGGTGATCTTTTTTTCACATTTCCATGTGAGGTCTTAAAATACACATAGATAAAATTCTCTTTGCATTCTAGTTGCAGAGGTCTAGTTGTAAGAGAATAAAATACAGTGGACAATGAAGAAGAAATTTCCTGTTTTATTATAGTTTGAAGCTCAGCAGAAATCAAATTTCTGATATTCCCTTCATTACCAGGCAAACCAAGATAATTTTTCTGATTAAATTATCTGTTTATGAAGCATTTTCTAACAATCCCTTTGGGATGCAGATTGAGAAAGTGAGGTTTCTAAAGCTGAGGACCTTAGTAAACTTTAACAGATGTAGAAATCAGTCTGAAGCATTATGATGGGTTTCACTGACTGATCTCTGGTCAAATTGATATACATGCCTAAACTGTATCCTTAGTCTTGATACTGTATAAAAAAATACATAACATACCCTGCTTTAGTGAGGTCTCCTTGGGGAACTAATCCTAAAAGTGAAAAGTTGACTTGTTTCTACTGTTTTGCCTACGTAACTCTCTAGTCATATATCAGAGAGTTATCGACATCTTATCCAGTCCATGTTCCAGAAGGTCCAAGCTCAGCAGCAACAGCATTGCAAATATCCCAGCCTTTAGAATACAGCACAGCATCACCTTCTAGCCTAGCAATCACCCACAAACACAAAAAGAGGTAGAAAAAACTCAGAGGTAGGAAACATAGTGGCATGTATGCTACATGTCTCAAGGAAGCAAATGAAAATTAATCCATTATTTCTTCATTTATGACGTATCCAGATGCAGTCATGGTATAGGCCATAGTAGGATCCTATAGTGCAATAATACCCCATCGTAGATATTAGAAAAATTTCATTGTATAAGGATCCATAGAGCAAGGAAAGAATATCCAAGATGCTTTAATGAATAAAAAAAGGTATGTTAAAAACTTTTAATTCCAAAGATTAAGAATGAGGAGATGAGGAAAACTGAAAAGATGTAGTTAAAAATGGGTTTCAATGTGATAATTCCTGTAATATCATTGTTGATCACTTCAGTCCTTTAATTTAAGTTTTAAAATCCATTAAGAGTCAGGTTAAATTATATTAAATCATTTAACTGAAGGTGCAATTGTCATAAGGTTTTTTTTTAGTTAGAGTGCCTTCCAAGAGAAAGCATGAGCACACAGCAAGAAAAGGCTTGCCCTCCCTGAGCCTCAGCTGAGAGGAAGGATAGTCAAAAGCATCAAGAGGGTGAGAGGAAAAAACATGCAATACAAACACCTTGTTGAGGCTCAGGCCAATCTGCACTATCTGAAAAAAGTGTCTTTCTACTACAGACACAGGAAAAGAGGTTTCACAGAGCATATTTGGAATAGTTGGAAGAGCTAGAACAGGATCTGTCAAATTGATAGAGAAGGGAAAAGCTGACATTAAATTCTGCAATTTTCACTTAGAACTTTTCTAAACTTTAGCTCTGCAGGGTATTTTTAAAAATGCCAAATATCTATTTTGCATTCAAATTCTGTTAAACATTCAGCACAATCTATCTTATTATTGCTGAAAATAAAACTGGGAAAAATAAGTTAGGTTCACATTTCAGAAATTGTGTTTTTTTCACTAAGGATATAAAAAATATCTGTGCAGTGTCTATATTTTTATGAAAATAACAGAAATTTAGCACAGTCAATAATATGTCTTTTCTAAAGCCATGTAAAGCTCACTGTACACATGGCCAACAGGAATTTTTAGACTTTTTCTGCAAAATTCCCTGAAATTATTGTTTGTGATGATCATGCTGTACCTTGTAACAGCAGGATTGAATAAAACATGTCCTAGCAAGTTGTTCCTGGTTGCTGCAACTTGCTATGCCACTGGAACTCAGAACTAAGGGCAGAGACACCATCTCTTCTAATCTACATTGCTAGCTTTCCAGAAACTTGAAAAGGAAAAGATTCTCACAAAGAGGCAGAAATAAAAAAATAAACAGAAGACACAGTTTGTTGAAGGATAAGGAAAAGAAGGAAATGAAGTAAGGGGACTTTAGGATGATAATGAACATAACACAAAATCAAAAGAAAAGGTTGGAAGACCCAAGAAAGGAAAACATCCCTGGAAAGAGAAAATCATGGGGCACTGGAACTAGGGTTAGGGATAACAAGTTGATGTTGGCTGAAGCCGGGAACCTGCTGTGGTAACTGAACCTGAAATGGCACTGGCTGTCAGGAAGATGGTCAAGAGCAGAAAGTGGGCAGGCTGAAAAGAAACAAGGAGCTACTGAGTCAGCTTTGAGTTGAAAAATGGAAGAAAGAAATAGCTCATTGAACAACAAACTGAAATTCAACATTGCAAAAAATGACTAAGTACCAGTTCTCTGCGTGTAAGGCTTTATGCAGTAGAGGCTGATAATATACTGCCACTGGTGGTTCTATAGTTTAGGTTGAATGGTAGATAACAGTGCTCATGGCATCTGAAAGCTCTCTGTGTTGATGAACTGTGTGCACACTAACACAGCATAAATTTCTGGTTGGAAATGTGGCAGGAAATTGCATTTCTTTATCAAAAATTATGAATAGGTTTTTTACAATCACAGTATTAACTGGAATGCCAGAGCTAAATTAGCCTATGAAATGACATTTCCTATATTTCCAGTCTTTCAAGTGTTTCCATTTACAGCCTTAAAGCTTGTTAACAGAGGGAAGTGTGTATGAGAGTTTGTAGGTGTATGCAGACAATGTAGGCTGCAGAAGAAGAAACAGGTTTGGTGCTTGTGTAGCCTTCCCATACCAGTTATTGCAAATGATAGAATCTAATATTGAACAGCAACATTCAGTTGCCCTCACCAAAGATTATTAGCTTCCTTTCATAGATCTGTCCTGTTCCCAAATACTTACTTCAGACATAATCTTGTTTCATCCCTAAAGCCTGGTCAGTCCTGATCTATCAATGGGGCAACAACTGTGAAAAGAAAAGTATGTGATTGTAAGCCTAATTAAAGTCTTTAACATTGGTATTGGATCACTGTTGAGTCTGTGATTTTGCTATTTCCTTAATGCAATTTTTTTGTTACTATTATCTTGGAGGGCTCTTTTAGGAAGCAAAGTATGTAAGGGTGTTGCTTGGTGATAGATATTTTTATAACAAACTGCCTAACTTTGGGTTAACTAAGTCTTTTTTGAAAATTACAATGCAGACTGATTTTATGAAGACAGAAACAGTGATTTTTGGATTTCCTTGCTGCATCATTTCTGGCCAACAAAAGGAAAGGAAGAAACTGTAATTCCATGGTTTTTATTTTTCCAAAAGCTTGCAATCTTTTCATAGATAGACTGAGTGTCAATCCATATGCATATGTCTGAAGAGTTACCTATAAATTATTTTCTTGCATTATTAATCACATCTGTTTTATTATACAATGACTGCTACAGCTGGTTCCACCTACATCTGTAGAAATACGTGAAAGATTTTAGTAATGCAGATTTTTGCTGTCTCCTTTAGCAACCTATATTTAATGCTTTAAGGATTAGTAGCATGATATGACAAGTGCTTTCCACTGTTTCTTTGTTATAGTATGCCTGCCTCGAGGTCCATAACTTTCAGATACAACTCCCCTTCCCACCCTCTTGTCAAACCAAAGAGGGATAGTCACTGGGCAGCATAATTTGCTCTCTTCCAGTTTGTTGTACCCATATTTGTTTCTTGAACTATGTCTGTGTATAATCAGGTACGTTAAGCAGCAAATAATTAGAAGAAGTATATATTACCATTTTATTGGTAATTTTTTTAATCAGTAATTTTATCTCATCAGATGCTCCATTTTGGATTCTTTGACTCTGAAATGAAATGGTTTCCACCCAGAAAACAATTCTTTTGAGTGTAGCTACACAATAGCTCAAAAGAATAAGAAGAGGGGAAAAAAAGGGAGCACACAAATCTCCAATTTTCTTCATATGTTTAACTTGCAAAGATGTTTAGCTCATGACAGAACTTGATAGAAAGCCACATGAAATCCAAGGCCTGGTTGAATAAAGCCTGAACAACCTGGTCTACTGGAAGGTGTCCTTACCTATGGCAGGGAGGGCTGGGTCTAGGTGGCCTTTATGGTCCTTTCCAAGCCCTTATCATTCTATGATTCTATAAACTGGGGCCCTTTCATTCATCATTGACTTCTGTGGAATTTGGGCCAAACTATCTATGTACAGCTAGCAAAGTAAATATTCTAACTGTTCAAATAAACAACTATGAAGAAACAGTCATTAGATTTAATTTTGTGTGCCTACATTCCACTACAAAGTTTTACATACTTTCAAATGCAAGATCTGGGAAACAATCATTGGCTTTGGCTGGTTTTGTATTATCCATGATGTCAACTTATTAAAGCAATAAGAAAATCTCATACTTTTCTAAGGGCAGAAAAACAGTCCCTCAAACTGACTTTGTTCTCAGACAAGGATATACTGGGCAGAGAAAAGAGATGTGAATCCTCTAGAGCAGAGATCTCACTACCTCCAAGTTTATATATGCTTCAGGACCAGGGCAAAGTGACATGCACCAATTTTAAGCATAAAAGTGACATTGTTGTGTTCAGTATGACATTTTTTTTTCTTTTTTGTGATGTAAGAGTTAGACTAATCCTTCAACAACTTTTATACTGAAAGCAAGTGAAATCAGGCAGTGGTTAATGAATAATTAAGAACACCATTAACTCCTTTTTTTCCTTTTAGTTTATAGGTCTTGGTTTGATATCTTAACAGAGAATACATTACAGGATTCACTGTGCTGATCTTCCTATATGCTTGTCTCCCAAATATATTTTCTTAAAGAGTGATTTCTGATATATAATCACACAAATATCATTAAGCTCAGCTACAATCACCGCTCCACTCAAATATCTGTTCTCTATTTTATTATTATGTGCAATGAAGCTCGTGGACGTTCTAATAAAACTTAATTAAAGACATCACAGAAGCAGTTAGGTTTGAAGGGACCACAATGGATCATCTGGTCCAGTCTCCCTGCTCAAGCAGGGTCATCCCAAAGCACATGGCTCAGGATCACGTCTAGATGGTTCTTGAATGAAATCCATGGCCTCTCTGGGCAATCTGTTGCACTACTTAGTGACTCGCATGGTAAAGAAATTCATCCTCATATTCAGGTGGAACTTCCTGTGCATCAGTTTTTGCTGTTACCTCTTGTTTTATTGGTTTCCACCACTGAGAAGAGTCTGACTCCATCATCTTTGCACTTCCTGTTCATATATTTGCTTACATTAAAAAGGCCCCCTCTCAGTCATCTCCTCGAGACTGAACAGGCCCAACTCCCTCAGCCTTTCCTCATAAGTGAGTTGCTCCAGGCCCTTAATCACCTTTGTTGCCTTCTGCTGGACCCCCTTCAGGAGCTCCACGTCCCTCTTGTACTGAGGAGCACAGAATGGGATGCAATACTCCAGGTGTGGCCTCACAGCGGCTGAGTAGAGAGGCAGGATCACCTGCCTCAACCTGCTGGCAATTCTCTTCTTAATGTATCCCTGGATTCCATTGGTTTTCTTAGCCACAAGGGCACACTGTTGACTCATGGACAGCTTGTTGTCTGCCAGGATCCCCAGCTCCTTTTCCACAGAGCTGCTCTTCAGCAGGTCAGTGCCCAACCTGTCCCAGTGATTGAGGTTATTCCTCCCCAGGTGCAGGACCCTGTACTTGCCCTTGTTGAGTCTCAGTTGATTCTGCTCTGTCCATCTCTCCAACCTTTCAAGGTCCCTCTGAAGGGCAGCACAGCCCTCTGGGATGTCAGCCACTCCTCACAGTTTTGTATCATCATCAGACTCTCTGAGAAGGTAATTCTGTCCCCTCATCCAAGTCACTGATGAGTAAGTTGAACAAAACTGGGCCCAGTATGGAACTCTGGGGGACATGACTAGTGACAGGCCTTCAACTAGACTCTTTGCCACTGATCACAACTCTCCGGGACCTGCTGCTCAGCCAGTTCTCAATCCATTATACTGTCCACTTGTCCAACCAGTTGTTTCATCAAAAAAACCAACCAGGTTGGTCAAACATGACTTACCTTTAGTGAACCCATGCTGACTACTCCTGATCACCTTCTTGTTCTCCATGTGGGCAGAAATGGCCTCTAGAATGAGGCATTCCATTTCCTTTCCAGGGACTGAGGTGAGGCTGGCTGGAGCGTAATTCCCCAGATCCTCCTTCTTGCTCTTTTTGAAGATTGGGGTGACATTTGCCATCTTCCAGTCTTCAGGCACCTCTCTTGATACCATGACATTTAAAAGATGATTGTGAGTGGCCTGGTTATGATGCTCATCTGCTTTCTCAACACTCATGGATGCATTCTTTTGGGGACCATGGACTTGTGGATTTCCAGTTTAATTAGCTGTTCTCTGATCAATCCTCTTTGACCGAGGGAAAGTCTTTTTTCCCCACCTTCATTTACTCTGGTCTCTTGGGTCTGAGTTCCTCACATACTGTTCTTATCCATAAAGGCTGATGCAAAGAAGATATTCAATAACTCTGCCTTCTCTGAATCCTCTGTTATCAGAGTCCCTTCTCCATTAACAAGTGGGACCACATTATCCTTTGTTGCCCTTTTAGTATTTATGTATTTTAAAACCCCTTTTGTTATCCTTGATAACCTTGTCCAGATTCAATCCTAGGCTGGCCTTGGCCTTTTTTGTCTTATATCTAGCTGCTCTGACCACCTCTCTATATTACACATATATATGTTATACAACATCTTTTCCAGATGAACAGATTGAAGTTACATCTTAAATCGCTTGCACCCAGTGAATACACATTTAGTTCTTTGACTTTTATATGAATTGTCCAGCCACTGCTTCCTCTGGGGAAATATTCTCAGCAGAAAACCTGAGAATCCTTCAGAAGGAAAAGAAAAGAAAATAAAAGAAAAAAGAAAAGAACAGGAAAGGAAAGAGAAAATTTAATTAGGAAAAATATTTCCTGAAAAATACAGAGCTTACAAAAGAGCAATAGACTTAGAAGCACTTTTTATACATTTGTGAAAGACTAGATTTATCAGAGAACTGTTCAACAGTGTGGGACTGGTTTGATACTATGTCATTCAAAGGGGTACAAGATTCTTTTTAGCAAGGCTGTGAGTGAAATGAAATCTCTCTTTTAAAATCTGCAGCTCATACTGTTATATCAACTACAGTTGTAGCAGAAGTTAAAGTAACTACAAATAGTAATGTTTTCAACTAATAATATCTTGAATAGTTTTTCTTCTTTTTTTTTTAGTCTTGTAATAGGTAAGTTCAGATCACCCCATAACCAGAGTGTAATGAAATTGTCAACATTTTCTTCATTTCTTCTTTTCCTGACAAATGGTGTGAACATATCACCTTTTTCTCTTAATGGAAAACCTAACTGGAATACATCAAAATGCTATTAGGTTTTTCATTTTCTACTACAATTTAATGCTGGGGAATGCATGCAACCTTCATCTGTGCACGACTGTAAAATATTCCCTGTCCCTGATAAAATGACTGCAATGGAAAATCAAGCAGAATTGTTCTCTGTTTTGTATTGCTATTCCTTTGTTACAGTCTATCTCTGACTGTGTGTAGGAGGATTATCACAGCTACACAAATACACATGGGTTATATTACCTAAAATGTGCTAAAAATGACTTAAGTAAAATGTTAAAGCATAAACACGTTTAATTAAAAGGTCTCCATCTTCAACACTACTGTGCTACATACTGTATTTCTTAAAAAATAAAAATAGTGAAGCAAACAATGCATTTATCATAAGTTTCAGGAGATGGTGATTTCAATATTATGTAGAAAATAGAGAAAAAGATCAAATACCCTCATCCCAAGGGAAATATCTGTAACCTATTCGTTGTTTAATTCATTTTGTCATGAGCTAAACCAATAGTGAGATATAAAATAAATCTAGGCTTGCATACATAATATAAGTCAACACAGAGCCTAAAAATGAAAACCTTCATCTATAATATTGCACCTTACAAGATCAAATCATGTTCCTTTTTGAGGCAATTTCTTTAAATGGGAGCAGAATTGGGTCCTTGTATTGTATACCTCAAAGGGAAAATCTGTGCTACAGTACAGAAAAAAATGCTAGTGTAAGCTAAGTATAAAATGCATAATTATTATGGCAAGTTTCTTTAATAACATGATGTTCTAAATATCCTGGAATCTCTTATCTTTTTTAAAACCTAAACCAACAAGCTAAAAAAAATTTTTGCCTGTGTAGCAAGTATTGTTGTCTTTAAAGCAGTTATAGTAAGTAAAATGGAAATTATTCACCAATTTTTATGAAAAAATAGGCACATTATTGAAAGACCATCAACATTATAAACTTGCCTTTGTCTAAAGACATTAATTGTTTTTTGATAATTACCTATGGTAAATTTTTCATTTATATATATATATATATATACACATGTTTACATATACATGTGTATCAGAGTAAATTATTCTATTAATAGAAGTGAAGGAATCAGATAGG
>NW_008667227.1:0-439 GCF_000695815.1 Acanthisitta chloris | reverse complement strand
TGTCACACCCATTGCTGTGATGTCACACCCTGTGTCAGGCTCTGGGATGTCACAAGAAGTGTGTGGCATCACAGCATGGATGAGGTCCTACAGGCATGTCACACTGTCCATCAGGGGTGTCATATGTGCCTGCATGATGTCACACCCACCGTCACACAGCCAGTGGTTAGTGGCACACGCTGTATCATGTTGTACCCACAATCACACCTAGTAGTGACATCACACACGCCTGTATGGTGTCACACATCAGTGAGATCACACATGCCTGTATGGTGTCACACGTCTACCAGTGACATCATGTCACCCACCTCATGGCACAAAGCACCTGACAACCATGTCCCACCCGTGAACGATGTCACACCATGCCCTGCGCACCTACATGATGTCACACACCCAGCAGTGATGTCACACGTGCCTGTATGACATCACTGCTGGGCAC
>NW_008667226.1:0-426 GCF_000695815.1 Acanthisitta chloris | reverse complement strand
GTGTCCTTGGGTGCCACCTTGGTGACTTTGGGCCTGATACCTCTATGTGTCCTTGGGTGCCACCTGAGAGACCTTGGGTCACACCTGGGTGACTTTGGGTGCCACCTGAGAGACCTTGGGTCACACCTGGGTGACTTTGGGTGCCACCTGATACCTCTATGTGTCCTTGGGTGCCACCTGAGAGACCTTGGGTCACACCTGGGTGACTTTGGGTGCCACCTGGGATCCCTTGGGTGCCACCTGTGCCCCAGGTGAGCTGACCTGTGCCCACAGACACCGAGCCTGCAACATGTTCCTGGAGTCCTATCGCCAGGCCTGGCTGGGCACGGAGGAACATCCCTTCGAGGACAAGATGATCGACGACCTCTCGGTACCCCCAAACACACCTGGGCGAATTTTGGGGTGCCCACCCAAGTTTGGGGGGGG
>NW_008667225.1:0-21111 GCF_000695815.1 Acanthisitta chloris | reverse complement strand
GCGGGCCCGGCGGCGCGGGGGGCAGGAGCGGGGGAAGGAGGAGGAGCAGGGGAAGGAGGAGGAGCATCCTCTGCCGGGGCTGGTCACCAACCCGCGCCAGGCTCCGGCGCCGCCGCGGAAAGGCTCCCTGCCCCGGGCAGCTGCGCCTGGTGCGCAAAGAGCATGCACGATCTTTACATTTTTACCCGTTCCAGAGAGAGGCCTCCTCTAAAGGAAACGCAGTTACCGCGTTTAAGAGACTTCATAGTCTTCATTGGCTAATGACACAGTCCCGGGAGGAAATCAGTCACGACATCTGCTAATACTGCTGCGAAGATGATCAGGTGGCGTTTAAATCAGCTGAGAAAAGGAGGGAAAAAGTTGTGTGCACAAGAGAAAGATGAAAGTTCTTTTGCAGAAAACTTGCTTTCTGTGGGTGTTTTTTAGCATGACTTGCTGTTTGGCAACAACCTCGGGGTATCACACTGTATTCGGAATTCTCCTGTGTCCTGCTCCTCCCGATCCCCCACGTCACTTTTCCCAGGAAGACCATCTCTCCAGCACGGAGGGACAGGTGGTCGGCAGGAGCAGACTTGACTGTCACAGACACAGTGACAGGAACTGTCACAGGACAAAAGCACAGACACTTCTCTTTAAGCTGGTTCTGCTCCTCTACTCCAGTTAATGGCAGTGCCAGCACACATGGGTTTAGAGCTCCAGTTAATCCCAGTATGCAAACACGGATTAAATTAGAAATGTGTTCAAGCTCCCTTTGAGTTGTTCAAGCAGATAAAAGTGTGCAGGGAATTGCTTCCTTGACAAGAACAAAATTATATACGAGCTTAATGCCGAGCATGTGCAAACCCAGTACTCCAATTTATCCTCCAATTGGTTGTTAATACTCAAAAATGAGACTCCATTTAATTTTTGTAATTCTGCATTTAGACAGGTTAAGATTTTTTTTATTTCTTATATGTGCACATAAGAAAAAGGAACATATGCATGCTTTGTCTGATTTTAATACCATCTAGGTGCACAGAGTTGCTATGAGGTTCCTGATCCATTATTTGCAATAACTTAGCAGTTTCACATTCACAGAATCGATACACTTGACTTATAGAACAAAATTTTTTATTTACTCTTACAAAATAGTCCAAATAAATTGAGCATTCAAAAGATCATTCGTTTTAGGTGTCCTAGGTATCTACAGAGGTCAGTAGACTGGGCTGAGGGCATCATAAAGCCTCTGTGCAGCCAGTTCCACCATTTCACGCAGGGATTCGTCATCTTCGCTTCCAGGCTCACAGTCAACTGTCTGGGGACAAAAAAGAAGCATGTTAGAACAACTGGCACTTCATGCTCCTTTTCAGCATGTGAAGAATGCTCACGTAAGGGGAAAGTAGTCATGAAAATTATCAGGAGTGGCACTGTATGTTTTAAATGGCCTGCCAGCGATAGACGAGTTCAGGGAAGACTTATGCATTAAGTTCTGTAGATGACATTTAATTAAAAATCAAATAAAATCAGACAAGATCTGGTCCTTGGAGATTCTGTTTTGTCTGTGAATCGACTCACGCTGTATTTGGTCAATACTGCAAAGCACAACCATTCATCACAGAGGTACAGGCACCTGTACTCAGGAGCCTCCACACTGATGTTCACTCACGTATGATGACATCAAAATCAACTCCAAAGAGATCAGTTTATTACTAAAGCAAACATATCCCTCCCAAACATGCAAGTTGATCAACATTCTGCTTATCTCAAAACCAAAGGCAACATTTGTGTGGTAATACTACCCTTGATCCTGGGACCTTTCTAGACTCTAAGACTGTGCCTTCTCTAATTCAGCATTACCTTGTTACTCTTCTGAACAAGTAACTCCTTCCAGCCATAAAGGTTTTGGGGAAAAAGGGGGATTTGAAACAGCAAACATGCCTTTGATGTTACTGAGCATTGCTGTTAGAAGTGTTACCTGTGAGAGCACTGTGTTGACATGGAAAAAATAAATCCACGTGTCCCACCACAGAGTCAGACCTACACTAAACAGGTTTTTTTATTTCAAAGCTATTAAGGTTTGGTAAGAAACATATGCACATAAAGAAGTATAGATCCTCCTTGTAGAACTTGGCTCACAATGGCACAAACTTGACAATGACAATACTATGTACAATAAGCACTGCAAAGAAACACACTTGTACCTGAGCTGCCATTAGGGTTTCTGTCAGTACACAAATCTTTTAACAATAATGACATAGATTAGTGTAACATATGAAAGTGAAATCTAACTTTTTGATTAAGCAGTATGTATTTTTTTCCAGTCTTGTGACTTTTTTCTCTATTTCAGGAGCTCTTTTCACCAGCCCTGCATTTCTCTGTACTATGTATAAACTGACACGTAGCAGCTGTTTATTAAACAAGTGACACAAGGTGACACAGCAAGCACCCTATGTTAACTGCAACTCACCATCCTCTTCAGATCAGTAACATTCACTTGTTTTGTGTCAATAGGTAACAGATTTTGGGCAGGGATCAACCTTTTCCTCTGGGTTTGTACAACACGAGTTGTACCAGAACATGTTTGGTCCCTAAGGAAAGCATGTGAGAGCTGCTCCACAGAATATACCAGTACTATGGATAGAGGCAATACATTATGTATTTTTAGTGTGTTATTAACAATGACAAAAAGTCAACACATTAAAATGCTTAAGAACACAAAACACGTGGTTTTAATCGTTGTTTACAGTTCCACATTGCTCCAACAGCTAGGTGTGATGGGTTTTTAAAACTCCCTTCTGACATGCATGACATCCAGTTCTGAACCAAGCTAGCAAACTGACCAAGTATTGCTTTTTATGAGTATTTCAGGCTTTCAATTTAGCTGCAAAAGGATCAGGATGACAAAAAAAATTATTATCATTCCTACTCTGTGACTCAGTTATTCAGACCAGAGCCTGTGCTTTGAAAGCACTTTCTAAAAAAATTGTCAGTTAACTGTTTCTCCTCATCTTTCTTTATTCATTTATTCATACAACTGGAGAGCTGCTAAAAAATACTGGATTTTCTTCCAAATTTACTGCAGTTGTTGCATAAACATTGCTAGCATTTCTCTAATTAAGAACACTCTGTGTTTTGATACCAAATACAAAAACACTTCCTTAGCAAAAGGGTACATGATATTCCAGGCAGCACTCTGTGCTAGCAGGAGACTCATCTCTGCCAGACACACTGCACACGAAAGCAAGTGCTGAGCTCTACATACCCGAGTGTCCAGGGAAATGTTTGCAGTCTTCCCATCAACTGTGATGCACAGGACAGAGCCATCTTTGGAACTCACACAGTCTTCTCCAAACATATCCCTAAAGCAAAGATCCATGAGTGTAAGATGTGACCAAACAGCAAACTGAGGTTTTTGCATTAACCCTGGGGCTCCACGGGCACTTGGTCAGCACAGTATCTCCCTTCAGTAACTACTATTTAACCCACTCAGATAGTAATTAACAAATACCAATCTAAATTATCACGGTGAGTGTCCCGTAAGTCAGTATTTTACCAAAATAAATCTTATCACAAACGAAGGGAAGGATTCCTTTGATTTCAAAAGAGGCAAGATGTCTACATACATAACAGAACACACATCAGAGTAAGTTTTAAAAGAGTGAGCCAAAGTGATCTTTTATAACCATTTGTAGCATAATTTTGCAGGACAACTTTAAAATCTGATTCTGGAAGAAATAACTGGGGCCTGCATTCAAACTTTTAACGGTGCTGAGAATTTTTTACTGAGTCTCTTCCTTTACTTAATTCCTTCACAGAAATTACACTGAAGTAAATTTGCATAAAGTATTTTTAAATAACTACATTTAAACTCTGTTATACTAAAATGATTCTATTTACATGATTATCAGTGATCATTTTCCTTTAGGAAAAAAATACACCAACTTACTGAAGCATGATCTCCATTCTCTTCCTGTACACATCCATATCTATTTTTTTTGAAATCTTATTTACTGCAGCTGAAAAGAAAAGCAATTTTACTTTCACAGACATTTTACGGGAGGGCAAAATGGTTAACTGATACATCCTACTTCCTATCTGACTTCCATGAAAAACAATACGTGAAAAACATTCTCACTTTTTAGCTTTCCTTTTTGTCATAAACACTCATTACTTCTCACATTGCCTTTACTTAAAAGAGAAAATAATCTGCTTTCATCCTCTGTTTATAATCCATCTTCTCTTATTAGAGGTAAGTACCACATCATGGAGGTTAGAAGAATGCAGAGAATACATAAAACTGAGCAGCAAATGTAAGCAGCAGTAATAAGCACAGACATTCCTGGAATATGTTTCAGCATAGAGAGGTTGAAATGAAAATAATACTTTCTTTTTCACTTGGTTTCAAAATTAAGAGGTAGTTTAAAACAAGCAATTTTCTTTTTAACATAATTATTTAAGCATTTGATTGTTAAAGGAGTCAGAAGTCTACAGGATGAGCTAATCGTGAGAATTACTACCTTTTTTTGCTGATGGATACAAAAAGCTTTAGCTTTAAGTGTTTTGAAAAACTAGTTTTCAGTACTTCTGAATCAGCTGTAGAATTCAGAAAATGGAGCACATGGTAGTTAGAATGTCTTAGGAATTCTTTGAAGAACTTTATACTTTCAAGTAGAAATTTACCATTCCTTAGACAGGATGCAGTAACTGAATATACTAAGCAAAATGCCACTTTTTACTGGAAATGAAGTAACAGGAGGCATATGGTCAGCTGAGCATCAATAACTTCAGGTATTTTAACTCAATCTCTTGTGATCCTGTGAACATACTCTAAAACACACAAGCCAAGAACTCTATGGAATGTTTTTGCCCCAGGATAAGGACAAAAAGATCCTGCAAGACACCACACCTGAGATTAGCTGACAAAAATCAGCACCATGAAACAACACGACAAATAATGCTAAAAGGCACATGAAAATACGGAGAAGAATTAATTGCAGGGTGGTGGAAGGTGAAGAATCTAGATACTGTCACCAACAAGTCATACAGAGAAAGTGTGCACTACTGAAAATCAGGCTAAGTCAGACACTAAAGTAAGAAATTAAAAACATTAGCAAAATAGCAGGTTTTTATTTTTTCAGCTGTATAAAGAAAGATAAGGGGGGGAAAAAAAAAGAGGGAGTCAAAGTACCATCCAAACACAAAATTTCTATTTTTGGTTAGTTTCACAGAGCAGAACACGAGGATGTGGCTAGAAGGCCTTATATATACTGAATATTATCACAGCTAAAATCAGAAAATTACACTCTGAATTTGCTTAGATCAAGGTGATTGGAGAACCTTTATCCACCCCCAAATAAAGTAAGAACTGCTATGGGAATTTATCAACACAGGAGAAATGATTTTTGAAAAATTTTTGAGTCATGTCTGGGACTAAACACCTAAGGAACACTGACTGCTATTATATAAAATCTTTAAAATATATAATGAAAAGACAAGAGGAGTTAACACAGTGAAAATAAACACCTATTTGTCCAGATAGAATCATAGAATGGTTTAGGTTGGAAGGGACCTTAAATTCCAAATGAAAAATTGAAATATTTAAATGAGACATCATAGATTGCTTAGACACAAAAATCTAAAGTGAACAAGATTTAACTTATTTTAAGTAAGGTCACGTTTTCCACAGTCAGCTACCAACTGCCATGTAAGAGAGTTTCAACAAATGAATGGGTCACCAGTAATTAAGACCAGCTGTAATTCTGATTTTAAGTAGCAAATCTCACTCCCTACTAAGTTTCCAAGTCTTACTCCCTACTGAGTTTCACAAGAAGCTAAGTACAATAAGGGGACTGCAATCTACTGCAAGGCATTATATCCCTTTAAGCTTGATAGAAAACACGTAAGAAGAAATGCCTCAGTTAAATAGCACACACTAAATTTAGTACCTTTCTGTATTTTGGGATTTGACTGAACTTCCAGTATCACTGTTGTCACGGTGTCGGCATACATATCATTAGCAGGATTTGCCACCCACTGAAAGACAAAAGAGACAAATCCATAATTTGGACTGAATGAACAATGCAGGATAAAGACAATGTAACACTCACTGTATTCTCCTATTCTCTTTTGTTTGAATTCTACCTTCAAGTGACTGCCACACATTCTACACCAAATTACTAACTACTTGTAACTGGGTATATTACAGTAACTTCCCATGAAAAACTGGAGCTGCTGAATGCTTCTGAGCACATTTACAAACAGTTGTTAATTATCACAACTACTTGGGGGAGGAAGGAACACCGTTTGACATCATTTCCAATCTCTCTTTGCCAAATGAAGAAAGGGCATTCAATCTGCCATTATAACCACAAGTTCTGGCAAAAAGAGAAACTGGCAGTGGCTAAATCAAACAACACACATCAACACAGGACCACAGCTGAAGGGGAGCTTTGTTCTACCTCTCACTCTGTTTGTCATCCAACAGAAAACTGCTTAAAACATTTAATTCTGCATGGCATCTACATGGCATTATTTTGCAGAAATTGCAGAACAAAGTACTTCTTTCTCCCTCACCCATGCTCACCTCAAGGACAACCATGCCTGGTTCCTGGATTACAGTAATATTTTTGAAAACCTTCAGGGCTGGTTTTTGTTGGATTTCTACTTCTTCTACATCACCTAAGAAGGGATAACAAATGGTTAGCAATAATGGAACTACACTGAATGTAAAACTAACAGTACCTGCACAAGAAAACAGGCCATTTTAAGAACATAAGGGGTTGCCTGTTATTATCATAACTGCTCAGAGCAGCTCATAAAATTGAGGTGCATACTCTCTTCCCTTACCTGACAACATTCTTTCCTTTGTTCTGGATTGTTTGGGGGTTTTAGTAGGTAATATTGGCCATTTTACTTATTTTGAATTCTCATATTTGACTAGCTTAGTACTCTGACACTGATGTGAGTACACCAACAATAAAAAGAAAACAAATGAGAAATTTAGTGCTTCATTTGCAGAATTAACCAGCTCTTACCCCCTTAAAGGATAATCCACTGCTTATATAAGCAGAGAGTACCAAAACCAAACGCATTTGTGTGCCAGGTAGCACTTGGCTTATGAGACCTGAACATCAACTGAATACATGTGTCCTCTTCACTGGTGACATGACTTAGATTCTGACACTAGAGAATGAAAAAAAATAAAAATCCTGAGCTTTAAATCTGGGAAGGGAACCTGCGAAGTGTGTGGGCCTTTGATGAACTAGGACAGGAGATGCCCCTAGCCTTTAAAAAGCTAGACAGAGCCATGGGCAATCATACTAGCGGCAGTTTTAAATGGTTTCTTACTCAGAAAAAGCCAGTGAGGTTAAATTCTTGCCTTTTGGCAGGGGACAGAAGAGGCTGTCACAATGGAGATCAGAGCTTTTGCTTTTATTAACTGGATGGCATTACCCATTCCATTTGGGGCCAGAGATAAAAGATCAGTAAATAAAGTTTTCATCACAGTGACCAGAGCACTCACTTTGGGGGCTGACAGGAGACAAAAATCAGCCTATGCTCTATATTGCCATATGCTCATCATTTTGGACTATGAATACAGCAATTTCCCACCAAACAGATGTGTCATACCCATGAACTGTATCTGGCAGAAGCTGCTTAATCTAGTGAAAGCTGTAAAATATGAAGCAGTTACTGGCAAAGACATTTACACTCAGAAGACATCTGCAGACTGGCAGTTGTTTTAAAAGTTGACCACTATAAATCATGACCATGTCCTTGCCCATACTCACCGGTGAGTTTCTGTAGCTGATAATAAAGCAGATTAAAAGGGCCTGTGTATGGAATGGCTTGTGTCTGTGTGACAGTGCTCATAGCCAAGTCTGTGTAACCTGGAAGAAATTTTAAAAGTACATATTAAAAACTACTCCTTTGAATTTTCTTCCTAAAAAAAATAATTGCCACTCTAGATAAATAGTGGAATTGATACATTTAAGACAAGAAGGTTGAACAGGAAAATTTGTAAAGAGGAATGTGGAGCATCTATTATAAGATAAATAATGTATTTGTGGGTAGGAAACCAGCAAGATCTTGTTATATTATTCTACCCATTAGAGGCAAACAATGAACTGGGACAACAGAATTGCTTCTTCACAAGCTCTTCTGACCTCACATTTAGTTCTGTTTCTATTCTGAGAAAAGATCAATTTCTTGAGTAACAAACAGTATAGGAGGACCACACAATTATTTTCACTGTTCAGTAGCTTTCTACACTAAAAACTAATGACATTTTAGAAGCTGGCAGGACTATTGACTGAGGTGCTCTTTGGGTCTCACTGGTATGTTTTATGCATATTCTTCCAGGAGAAGTTTTAAGTAACCAGAAGGGAAAAAGAGTTCGGCTTCCTTTTGATTACAGAATAAAAACTTGATTGGACAAAGAACTGAGTGCATTTCTTCTCACTACAGCAGTTCAGAACTTCAGGCAAAACTAAAACAAAATAAACCTGAGATGTTCGCTAATTTCTTATCAAACACAAAATTACAGGAAAAAACAAACCCCACCAGAATTTTAAGTGTGTTAATGACAAAAGAAGGACACAGCACATTTCAAATACCTACTGATCATATCACTGTCATTACTTACTGGAGAGGTCACATGGAGAAAGGATGTGATAGTTAAAATTTCTTTTAACTAGGATTCCAGAAATTCTCTGTCCTTGCTCGGGTTTCTTATCTGCTAATGATCCCATCACCTGGAAAGAAAAAAACCACATACAGTGCAACAAGGCAATGTGAAGTATTCACAGTTTAAAGGTAACAATGGAAATGAAATGTGGTTTTCTCAGAAAAATCGGAGTATAAGATTAACTCTGAAAATAAAAGAAGGTCAGAGTAAGCTACAAACATTCTGAGATGTAACACAAGAGAAGTCTGGAAGAGTGAAGAACCAAAAAAACTGACCAACTAACCAAACCCAAAACCAAATCCCAAATACAACTAAACACATGACATTCACATACTTTTGAGTCCTTGGAAAACATACATAATTTGAAATCAATTAAAAATACAGGCTTGGAAGGAAACATGCAGTTTTTATCCCAGAAGAAAATACTGCTGTACAGATAAGAAAACCTTGATTATACCTTGGCAAGTTTTTCTCCTCTGAAGTTTAATGTCACAGCTTCAGTATTCCTAGGATTGTGAACTTCTATATGAACTTCATCATTATCCTCATATTCCCGGATCAATGCTGCCTTCAATCTGGCCATTTCATTCTGTTCACCATGAACTAAAATCTATGGAGAGACATTTTTCTTTTTAGTAGAAATTATTTGTCCAACCAAACACGTTTAGTATCTAATTATCCAAGAAACCATCATATTGTACCTCATCTTTATCAAAATGTGATTTCATGGAACCACAATGTATGAAACATTAGCTCAATTATATTACATAGTTTGTCTTTGAATTCTCTTCATTGCTCAAAGTCTTAGACTTCACAACCTGAGTACTAGTTGAAAACCAGGTGCAAACAGGCAGAGTGCATTACTGAGATCCCATTTACCTTTTCATACACAAACACATTGTTGTATTATGAAAGGGAAGTATCAAGTTCAACAGTAAGACTTAGGTAGCTTCACATTTTTGTGCCGGCATGTAGATAAATATAGTAAACATGCAATTTAGAGAGGATGCTTTACAGTTCAATTGACAATTTTCTTTGCCAAGCTAAATCCTCTTTTCTTCTGCTAGGATTGGTTTTCCTTCTTATCTGTGCTTGCACATTGTTTCTCCTCCGGTTTCAGTAAGTCTCAGTCCTAGCCCCCAATTTCATATTCTGGTCCCTCACACCTCCTGCTTCCTGTGGTTTGCTCATGCTTTCCCCTGCAAGTGCTGCCTTTGTCTTTTGCTGTCTGCTTCATTAATGTTTCCTTACTTATTGTGGGGCACATTCCAGTGAATTATCCCAGTATCAGTGTTCCCACCTTAACATTGTCCTATACTGTATCTTACTTGCACAAAACACTGCTGAAACAGGTTATGGACCACACAACTGTCCTGAAAGTCATCCCCAAGTATCCCACATGCAGACACTCAAGAGCAAGTTCATTTTCCCTTTGCTAACAGAACAAAAAAAGGTTTAAATGAACAAATAAAAAGGTTTTTATTACTGAAAGCCCAGGGATGCTGGCCACTGCCAGACACCAGTTCTTGCCTTGACTCAAGGCTGTGAACTGGTTTGACAAATCCCACTCTGGAGAAATAGGCAACAGGTATACTAACCACATGTGGAGGTTTCAGGGCTCGGATAAATTCACTAGTTTGTTGATAATCTGTGTGAGCAGAGAAAGAAATGTAATCCACAGACATCTTCAGTGGGAGCTTTTGCCCTGACATAGTTGTGATCTCTTCAGGTTCAGACATAATGTGCTAGGAAAAAAATAAATCACTTTAATTAAAAAAATGCAAGCCTCTTATAGACACCATAAAACTAATGCTTTATATTTCAGAAATTAATGAAATAATGCTGGCAGCCATGTTAAATGCGAAGAAGTGAAAGAATCTCTCAAATGAAAAAAAAAGGATGCACCACACACACCATTTAATTTTTTTCAGCCTCAACAGATCTGGGAGTTCATCCTTCTTCCAGATACACCTAATTTGCATTGAAATCATGACATGTGTGACTTCTGTCTACAAAGGCAAAACTAGATGCTTTGGTGGTCTTTTGCTGCTGGAATTTGGAAGGTTTAATTCTCTATAACCAGATAGCAGCACAACATGTGCCTGATGTTGTGTACACATAAGTAGTGCTAGATTTAATATCACCTCCTCTGGAATTAGGACTAGGGTTCCCTCTCAGAAAGTTGGAGACAAGTATCAATTGTTCTTTCTCATTACAAGATAACTGCTCCTAGAAAAGATTATTCTGTATAACATCACTGGAAATGACCATATGCAAGTTTTCTGTACTTTTCATTAGCATTAGCTAAAAGCAATTCATTTTGACTACATAATTATGCATACCTGACAACAATCTCCTCAGCAAATCCAAATAAAGACACTTGCTATTGACCAGTTCTTTTAGAACACAACATGAAAACTACCTCGTATTAAGGAACTGTGATGCATTAGCAACTCACCTTAGCAAGTGTTCCTTCAACACAGTACCCGGCGATAATGACTCCGTTTCTCTTATCCGTACACCAGCTCTCAAACAGCTCTCTGGATAAGCCACTCTGCATCATACCTGGGGAAGCCATCACAACACTTGGGCCAATGTCATCGAAGTGATCCATACTCTGAATGGACACAGTAAGAACATCAGTTACCACAACTCACTCCAGTGAAGGACTGCCTAGCTGCACCCTTGAACACAGAGCCCTGTGTTCACAGATTATACCCTGTGCTCGTAACAAGTGCCCTTTGCAGGAAAGTTTCTCTTACTGATGCCCATCAGGAGTAAACTGCAAGCACAGGGATCTATAGTGGAAGAAATGTTGGGGCATAAGCTGCCCTCAACCAGCCCTCTAAACCCTGGGATAGCAGATCCCTCAGATATAAACCTGCACCTAATGCATCTATTAGGATATTAAACATGCAAACTACTCAGCAAATATGAACTGTTCTGCCACCTTCCTCTTTTGTTAGACACTCTTATCTCAAGCTTACCTTCAGATTACTTATATGCTTGAAAACAAATGGATTGTTGATGTTAATTTGCTTGCGGATTTTGTCATTCATGGCATTGACATATGTCTGATAAACTGCCATACACTTCTTTGCCAAAGAGGAGGCATAGTATATAGGGATATCATGGAGTTCAGGATGATTCTGCCAGTATTCATCTAAAAGAACCACAAACAATGAAAAAGACCAAAAAAACCTAAACCCAGCCCTCAAAAAACCACACAATCCCATCCACAGTATTATCCCCAAAGTGCAAGCTTCTCAGACATATTAATACTTCCCGTAAAACAGATTTAGCAGTGGGGTGTTTTTTTCATTTTTATTACAGAAAATCACAATCACATTCATTCTTGTGTTTCACCTGCTCTTCTAAAGAAGGAAAAGCAGTCGCAAGCTAAAGCTGTATACAACTCGTACAAACAAACAGGCAAACAAACATGACATAGATGAACTTCAGCTGTTTCTGGCAGGTCAAATTCCAACCAACCACCAATTCCAGCTACAAGGTATAAAGTGTACATAGTATTACACCGCAATAAATCTACATTTTTGACAATGGAAGTTTTAGCACACCACTACCATGAAGCTAAAATGTCTCTGTCAAACATCAGTTATACACCTAACAGTGAGGGACATCTGCACACAGATATGTTGGTGAGAATTCACCACATCAATGTTCTGTAAAACAAATCCACAGAGTTCAAGGTGAGAAGGAATCACCCAGTTATCAAGCCTGCCTTCCTGTATATCACCAACAGTTACATTTTACAAGCTCAACTGGAACAAAACCAAACGAAGAGACTCTACTGACCACAACTTATTTTATCGTTGATGACCGTAGCCATGACCTTTACTAAAAACAGAAATCTGAATGCAGCTATACAAACATAACTTATCTGTTTTCCCATTTAGTTCTGCTAGTCTAAATGATACTTACATTGCATAACTGAGGCCAAACCATCCAAAACTGGCACACCCTTCTGGCTGTATTTGCACATTCACAGTGATATGGCTGTTACCTGGCATTTCTGATTTGCAGGAGAAGCTTTTCACAACATGCCAGAGAGTCTCACTGCCATCTTAATACACTCAAGTATAAGATGGAAGCAGTCAGTAAAAGTTAACCAACTACAGGACTTGGAGTGACATTAAAAGACTGCACTAGTTGCATTACATGACTGCATTCATCAGCACGATTTTCTATACCATAATGCAGTATTTTATTTTTGTCATATGCTTATGGAAAGAAGAAAAATAAGCCCAGAAGCCTGCAGGCTCAATTGTGTTGGCATGTGAGATGCAATTGCATTTTCTACCTAATTAAGCATCCAATTGCATGTCTAGCTTTACTGGATGTATTTTCAAGCTTATCTTTAGAAACTCACTTTAATATCTACACCCAGCAAAGAAAGGCTAACAAATTATAACCTAATGGCTACACAAGATTGAAAATGTTCAGTTTTTATGTTCTCTATAAAAGAAAAACCCCCAATTTCAATCAAGGAGAAGTAGTAAATAATCCTACAACATCAAATACTACCCCATACCTAGATCCAGATTTCTTCTTAACATTTGAATAGACCAGTAATACACTTTGAAAACAAACTAGCTTCTAATATTGAGCTGAACTGAAATGGAAGAATTTCAAGTATTTTAGCTAACACTTTAGACTCAACACCCCTGAATGTATGTACTTTAAGTTTGAGATAATTATCCCTTGATCTTGCCAGCATTTGCATGAGCAAAAAGAAAAGTGAAAAATCACTTAACATAATACAAAGTAAATGTGCTAAAAGGAAGCAAAGAAGCCTGTAAATAGTTCATTTGAAAACTGTTTTATCTGAAGTACCTTGTAACAACTACCTATGTAATTTATGTGAAGTAGCTTGTTATGTTCATGTATAATTCTCACCTTTTTTTGCTCAAAACCCTAATTTGCTTTCTCATTATCGTTAGGACTTCAGAAGTGCTAGAAGTGTCCCTTATGGTCTTTTCAGCTTTTCCTATAAAGACTTTTTCATATAGGCTTGTGAATTAAAGGGCAAAAATTGTGGAACTTTGGAACAAAATATACTCCTTGTTTTAGCAGTACAGTTTAAATAGAACAGACATTGTGACTGATTACTTTTTGGTCTGTAGTAACAGTCTATATGTGCTGAAATCCTGCTCCAACAAGATTCAAAAGCCAAGCACACATTACCATGACATCATCCTTTCCTTCCTAGGTCTCCATCTGACCTCAAAGCAGAGCTGCAGGTTGGTTTATTGCGTTTTTTGCATTTGAACAAACGTGTCAGGGAATTAACGTGATGGAAAATGACTGAAGAGCTGTTTAAGAAATTATTACATCTGCAAGATTGCACATGAAAACATTCTCATTTACCTCTACATACTTTTCATTAAGAGAAGCAGGGAAGGTACATACCTAAAATTAAAAGCAGTTCTTGAGCTCGACCCAGGGCAAACACAGGAATAAGGCCTCTGCCTCCTCTGTTCACAATGTCATGCACAGTATTACAGAACCTTGCCTCTCGCTCCTCCCTTTTCTCATGAATATGAGTGCCATATGTGGATTCCTACATACAGGGAGAGAGCATTGAAGGTACTGACACCGACACTAATGCTTGATCTTCTCTGAATTCAACAAGAAAATGCAGAAAAACATACTGGTGTTAACATGCTGGGGAGGGGAGGAAGAGAGGTGAAGGAAAAATCAAACTCACCCCTAAATTCCCATAACCATCCCCACTGAGCTCTCTCCCAAACCCCTCCAAGCAATTAAAAAAGACAGATCTTGTTACCACAATAAAGTTAGAGCTATTAATTTTGATGCTTCTTTTAAGAAGTTTCAAATTTAATATACTGATTTTCCTAACTGGAAATGCTGCCACCGCCTTGATGGAGAGGTGATCACACTGACAGGGTCCATAGCGGTACATTTAACACCTATCTCAAAATATAGGAATTACACAAAATACAAGATTTTGACATGACTTAAAATGAAATTATCAGTTACAGGGAGCAGCCAGAAGGGACACAATAAATGAAATCATTTTAAGCAATACTCTGAAAGATCCCACTGTCTGTTTCCAGTTAAACTGCTACTTTTAATGTTACCCCTGAGCTGATGATTTTCCAAACACGGAGGAAGAATAAAATAATTTCACTCAGAAAACAAAGCAAAAAACCCAAAAGGAATAGCACTCATGGCACCTCCAACCAGGACAAATTCTTAACACAGTTGGAAGCAGGTTAGGATCTACTAAGGAAAGATATCTGGCTACACTGGGGTTGGTACAATGCAAGTCGAAAACCATCATGAGAAGGTTTGTCTAGAAGGTTAAGGAACTTCATCAGAAGAATTATAAAATGAAAATCGGACTTTTTAATACAGTGAAAAGCAATGTCAGAGTGTCCTGAACACCCAAGCATTTGGGTACTAACACAAATCACAAACTACCATTAAATCCTCACTCTCTGTCATTCCATTTTTAGCTTTAATTAAATCATACCCTGATACACATTTAATCACTAAGAGAAAGAAATTATTTTTGCAAAACTTACAATTATAAGAATATCAGGTTTAATATTGGGAATCTCAGCTGCCATCAGATGTCTATCCTCCTGCCTTGAGAAATCACCTGTATACAAAAGCTGTTGCAGATAAAGAGAAACAGTTATCTTGATCACAGGTCCCACCAGGTCAGCAGCCTTTAAAAAGCTGTTCCACAGGACAATTCTTTTAAGCAAAGATGGTTTCAAGGTATTTATGATAAAAAGGTCAGCTGCACTTTAAATAACTCTTCTGAGGTGGCCAGTGCTTACAGTATTAGGTCAACAGTACTACAATACAAATATTTTAATGCCAATAGAAAACATATTTTAAGCAGCACCATAATTCCAACAGAATTAGGCAAATAATTATTAAGATTTTATTTTTTCATTTGGGATATAAAGGTGACATTTTCAGCCTTTTGTGTACATGCACTGACCACCAAGAAGTAAAAACTTACATAACATAAAATACAGCAGGTCCTAAGTTGAAGTCAAAAGTAGATAAAACTGCATTTACATATCAGAATGCAAATGTAATGAATAAGCCAATAAAACTGCTAATTAAAAATTCTTCTAAGATTTTCTGATCCTAAAATAACCCCTGTAATCTAGTACATTTTCCAAATGGAATAAACATGTTCTCCATTACACCAAAAAATAATTTTTAATGGATTCCTAACTGCAAGGTGGAATGCAGCTCTCAGTGCCCAAACTGGTGGTTTCAGAACTGCTATATTTTACTTAACAATCATTTCATCGATGAAAACGTGAATTATAACAAAACATAGAGTCAGTGACAGCAGGTACCTGTTCTACAGGTAACTTACTAGCATATTCCTTATTTGCTTCATAGGGAATCAAAGAAAATAATGGATATTAAAACCCAATCCACTTGAGTCATGCAGAGCAAGAGGGAAATCTCTTTCTCCATGTCTTAATCAGAAAAACACCTAAACCATAAGAGGCACCAAGAGATTGATATTTTACTGTGATTTTATTGTAAGTGCCACTCCATTTCTAGGCTTTTTTTAAACTTTAAACTTTTAAAGCCCTTAACCATTCTAAATCATGAAGAAAGTCGTATTAGAGAGCAAGCCTCAAGCTACCACCTCTCTTCCCTCTTCAAGGCTGTATGAAACTTCTCTGGGACAGTGATTATTCCAATGAACTCCTATTCATCAGATAGGTTTCAAGGATCTGGTTTTGACACAGTGCTGCCTGCAATTATATAATGACTTATTAATTCCTCTGTGCCCAAAATTAATAATAATCCTATTTATTCAGGTAGTTTAGCACAAGAGTATAATTATGAGGAAAATGTAACTCACATACTCTGACAAATGCCATTTAAGCACTCGAGACAGGCAGACACTTAAATCAGAATTACAAAACCAAACATCTATTCAGAGATTTTACTAAAATGCAGTTTCCATACAACTGCCTCAGCTATCAGCTACCTCTGAGCAGACCAGCAAGAAAAACTACAGCTTTATTGGTTCCATAGCACAGACTCCCATAAAATCCAAACATCTTACCTAATCTGATATATGTCACTTGCTAGCTCTAATCATTGAGAAAATACATGTCCTAAGTCAAGGCCTCCCACCCTGACTTCAGTCCAAGTCTACTGGACAGCTCCAGCCACAGTGGTGGGGCTTAACAGACAATAACAAATAATTAATGCCTACATTAATATTCAGACTTGATTTCAGGATTATAATGACAAGAAAATACCTTCACACCAGCTATTTCGATCATAAACATGGCTGCTCCCAGCACGTGGCCTGCGTGGTAACACCAGAATTTGATTCCTGCCACCTCTTTCACTTCATGGAAGTTGATAGTCTCAATCTTGTCCATGCTTTCTTCCAGGTCTGTTTCTGTATACAGCATGTCATCCGCTGATATATTACTGCATGTAAGCGAAATGACTAAGTATCAGCTCATCTTAACAGCTGGAAAAAACATTTCCTGGATTTTTTCCCCACTGACAGTAAGACTTCCATTCAGTAATGCTATGTCTTCTACGTTAGAAATCAAGGCAGGGCACTCTAATGTGGTTCACCTAAGGAGAGTTAAAGCATCTTTCCTTTGAAAGGCCATGCTAGAATAGTCTTTTCAGTTCAGAATCTGCTCTTTCTCTGAAGTACCAACAGATTCCCAGCCCTGGACAAAGATCTCCACTTAGCTTGTAACAGCCAAAACCCACACTGATGCACACTTTTCCCACTGGCCCAGGACAAACAAGTTAAAAGAGGACTGTTTATCAGGTTTCTGGCCCAAGCTAGAACCTGCTGAGTTGAGAGATGCTGAGGACCATTGCAGTCACACAGAAATGATGTGTCAAGGCATGTAACACAAGAAAACGTAAGAACAAAATAAAAGAGAGAAAAAACCCCCAACATATACGTAACAGAGCACTCTTTGTACATTTCAATATTTAACCTGTCCTTGTCCCAAAGAGTGATTTGTATCTTCAGGGGCTTAAAAATCACTACTTCAGTGAAGCTTAAGAAAAAATAGACATTAGAAAGCATGAAAACAAAAGAGAGAGACAGATGGGGGAAAGAAGGGGTAATAGTAAAGGTCCAAGTAAGGACAAATGAAAAGAATAAGGGGAAAGAAGGGAAGATTTTTGGTTTCTTTTAATTGATAAGAAATTACCTGAGAGACACATGAAGCAGTAATATGATTCATTATTTCTAACCTGGTTATATATAATGTTGCTACTTGTGACAACACCCAGGTTCATCCAGCCACTGCTGGTGGCTTCATCTTAAGTTTCCTATTGGATATATAGGTGAAATAACTCAGGAATTGAAGAGACAACCCACAGGTCACTTACCTGACTTTCACATAGTCTGAAAGAAGCCATCTGTAAATAGCTTTTGTGGCATGAGTCATAAACGTCCTTCCTTTAAAACTTGTTTTCTGCAAAAACCATGGTAAAGCCCCACAGTGATCTAAATGGAAACTTAAAACAGACATACAAACCATTCAATTAATACATTCCTATTACACAACACTAGTATGTAATGTATCTAATTCACTACTTCACTGGATTAACATGGTGTCATGAAAACCCAGAAACAGAATTTTCCACCTTGTTGTTAACTGTGCTGGTCTATATTCTGCACACTAGTGACTAGAAACACAACCAAGAAAAGGTAAGAGTAATACAGGAGATTCTCCATTAATTACCAAGGTTTTACCTGTATAACATCAGAATTAACTTTCTTTTGTAATTTAGATACAAATTTAGAAGGAGAAAAAGAACAGGAACCAGAAACACAATAAACATCAAAGATACAAGAAAAAGCTAACAAACATGATCCTGATTTAGCACACTGCACACTATAGGTCAAAACATGATCTACTAAAATGAAATTATTTCGTCACACTTCTAGTTTGGCCTACCTTAACGAAGTACTTTTGAAATACAGGTAGAAAAACCACATACCACAAAAACTCAGGATTCTAAAGACTTGTTTATGACTGGTTAAATCATTTAGAAACGGATCTCCTCCTTTCTCAGCCACTAAGCAATACTTACACCACACTCAAAACTTGTGTAACTCTCCAAGAACCTTTTTCACTCAAAGCCAATAGAGGAAAAAAACACAATCAAGAAACACAGTCTTTATGTAGAAAACTCACTCTAGAAGCTGTCACAATGATGTTAAAGCAGGACAGGTTATAAAAAAAGTCAGAAATCACAGCAAGCTCAGAGGAGAGTTCTAATGTCAAAAGTGAATGAACATCCTTATTGTTCAGTCCTTAATCTTAAATTAAGATCCTTCAAACTTTTCCTTAAAAAAGTTGGGAACTAAAATTTTGCCATTAACATCTATACAGCACCTATTTCCAACCTCTCTTAATAACCTACAAGTGAACACAGGTCAGAACACAACCTCAGCCATTTGTTCTTCTAGGTGCCACTTACTGACTAATGAGGAGGAGATCAATCTCAGCAGGATCTATCAAATCAATGTAAGGAAGAGCATCCATTCCTTCCAGCCCGGGATGGATTCCACAATCAAGCTGAAAAATAAAAGACAGTTCAAGCTTCTAACAGAACATATACAAACCCCTCTTCCATTCTGGTCTAAGATATAGTGACCAGTGACTGGTAACTTTTAGCATCATGCAAAGTAAGTATTTTTTCCAAAAAACACTGTGTTTAGCATTGGATTTCACATAGGACGGTTTGGGTTGAAAGGGACTTTAAAGACTGTCTAGTTCTAACTCCCCTGCCATGAGCAGGACCTTTCACTGGAGCAGGCTGCTCAAAGCTCCATCCAACCTGCCCTTGAACACTTTCAGAGATGGAGCATCCACAGCTTCTCTGGGCAACCTGTTCCAGTGCCTCACCACCCTCACAGGGAAGAAGTTCTTCCTAATATCTAATCTAAATATCTCCTCTTACTTTAAAATAATTCCCCATTATCCTATCACTACATGCCCTTGCAAAAAGTCCCTCTCCAGCTTTTTGTAGGCTCCTTTGGGTACTGGAAAGCTGCTATAAGGTCTCCCTGGTGTCTTCTCTAGGCTGAACAGCCCCAACTCTCTCAGTCTTCCCCACAGAAAAGGTGCTCCAGTCCCCTGATCATCTTCATGGCCTCCTCTGGACTAGCTCCAGCAGGTCCATGTCCTCAGGTGGGGCTTCTGTCTAAATTCTCTCAACTGGGAAACACCTTTCAAAAGATCCCAAACTTTGTTTATCACCCAAGCCTTCATTCACACTTCAACACCACCTGACTACACAGAACCAGTACACACAAGTTATTTCAGCCACCTGCTGATAGAGCTGGAAATGGGGACAAGAAGACACATGTGACTGTTTGCACATAACTGTTGGTAAACATTAACCTTTATGTTCCACTAAAACCTGGTATGTGAAAATTTTAGAACCCACACTTCAGACACATACATTGTTTGGGGACATGGATTTATTTTATAGGACAGCCTCTGTCATGCCTACTGTCATGTAGGCTCTCTTGTTCCAGACAGCTACAAAATGTGCCTCTTCTGGCACAGTGTCGGGCTGGCTGAATTTAACCCGTAACACATCATTTTGTGATATGAAGTACAGTAGCAAGAAGGCACACAAATATATTCATGCAATAATTACCATTATTTTCCTTCCTTTAAACTCCAGAATAATGCATGACCTTCCCACTTCTTGGCCAGCACCTCTGCAAAAAGATAAAAGTCATTGGGATTAAAACAACCAATCCATATACATATAACTGCGCATTGAACACCTGAACTGGAATTATTTTCCTGTGTAGAAATAACAACTGCAGGGACCTTTTAAACTTGGATATTTAAAGGAACTGAATAGTTATATGGAAATGAAACCCTATGTAATGCAGGACTAATCAAAAGGATCTGTTTGACGTGCAGAAAAGAAAACAGGCTGAAAAGAATCTGAAGAGACCAAAATAATCCCATCTGAGGAAATTATTTTGGAATCTTCTGGTTTTTACTGCATGCCTGAGCACTTGAGTGCCATTGACATACTGACTTATATTGTGAATGGAAAGTTTACCTAACTAACAAATCACCTCGGTCAGAATAACCCTGGGGCTGCCCGGGGAGGTGGTGGAGTCACCACCCCTGGAGGTTTTCAAGACGAGACTGGATGTGGCATTTAGTGCCATGGTCTAGTAACCACGGTAGGGTTGGACTCGATGATTCCCTGACGTCTCTTCCAACCCGGTTGATTCTATGACTGTATGATGCTACCAGTAACAAACCGCAGCGACATCTTTCCCAGAGCGGAAAAGATCAGCCCCACACACTACAAGCCCCACAATGCCGCAGGAGCACAGGGGGTGGTTTTCGCTCAGCTAACGCTCCGGCGAGGCCCGCGGGCGGCAGCGG
>NW_008667224.1:3002-32686 GCF_000695815.1 Acanthisitta chloris | reverse complement strand
TTACTGGCCCCCATCCTCCCAGGGGCCGGTGGTTTCCTCCGGCGCTGCCAGAGCAGGAGGCTGTGCCGCGGCACCGCGGGGCAGGGATCTTGCTCAGCCTTTGTGATCCTGGTCCCAGGCCTTGACGTGGGAGCATTGTTCGTGTAGCTGGGGAGCCAGGAGAGGCTCACCCACCCTTCCTTTCTCCTGAGCACAGCCTGTAACTGTATTGCCTTCCCCTGCGAGGAGGGTTTTGATGTGCACAAGTAAATATTTTCAAATACTGGATCCCACAGCTTTGTCCCTCTGGCTTCATTTCAGCCTGAAGTAGCACTGTTAACTCCAGTGTTTTTTCTCTCCCCCACTCCCCTTTCAGGCGCAGCGGCTGCTGCCCGAGACCACAGAAATCCTTCTTTGAGACGCTCATCAGGAGCCTGATCATCCTGTGCGTGGCGATAGCTGTGGTCTTGTCGTCCATCTCCGTCTGCGATGGGCGCTGGCTCTTTGCGAAGGGACAGCTCTTTGGACTGTGGCACTTCTGCACCGTTGGCAACGACAGCATCCTGAAGTGTGTCACCGACCTCAGCCTGGCCCAGGTGGAGGGCCTGAGCGTGGGGGTGATCCCTATAAGAAGCATGGTGTCCTTTGCTGTTGTGGTTGCTATATTTGGCCTGGAGCTGATGATGGTGTCCCAAGTCTGCGATGATGCCAATGCGAGGCGGAAATGGGCCATGGGCTCAGTTCTCATCCTCATCTCGTTTTTGCTGTCGGCCACTGGGGTTCTGAGCTTCTCCGTCCTTGTGAAGGATCACCTCAGCTTCACAGGTTTCACGCTGACATACTGGTGTGAGTTCGTTGCTGCCTTTCTCTTCTTCCTTAACGGGATCAGCGGACTTCACATCAACAGCCTCACACACCCCAGGAACAGGCTAGGCAAAATCTAGGCACAAAGGATTTACCTCTGCCTTTGTGTAATCAGCTTTGCCAATTAGACTGGAAAAAAGGGAGTCTAATGAAGTTTGAAAAGGACACCCTCTCTTAATTTGTGTGCAAGGAGGGGAAGCATGAGTCAGTCTTGATGCCTGTAGAAGACATACCCACCCACTGGTCAGCATGGAGGGCTGTGCAACACCAGCAAAGCAGAGACTGAGACTGGTTGCCACTGCAATGTGGTTTTCTGGAGGAGTGGAATAAAGCAGAGGGCATCCTGTTAAACGTGCAGAGGTGTGGAAGACACTGATCTATCACACATGTCCTGTTCTGAGACTTACACAACACCTGTACTGCAGTGGGTTTGGTGTTGCTGTGCTTTTCCCCATAATCTGGAGCCTGTGAAGAGTGTGACACAACTTTGGTGTCTCATGGCTGTGTTCTGTCTCAGGGACAGATGATCTGTGCCTGGCCATGCTCACTGGTGTGGAGTATTGAAAATCTTCACTGGATCTCACTCCTCTCTTTTTCTTTTAAAAGAGAATGCTTGTAGATCTTGATCTGGTCACATGTTTTGTCTCCTGTTGGCACATTCCCTGTAGCTGTCTTTTCCTCAGTCAGTTTTTTGGGACTCTTCAGACCAAGGTGCTGACTTGGGGTCAAGGGCAGGTGTTGGGTGGTGGTGTACCGGGAAGAGCTGTGATGCTTTCCTCAGGCAGTAGTGCACGTTCCTGTGCTTGTGGCCTCTCCCCTCTTCACCATTCTTCTGCCACACCTGAAGGACATGTGCTGATTTGTCACTCAAACTGGCTCCCTCAAAGCCCTTGTAAAGTTTGCTGTAACAGGGCATTGCTTTTAGTTTCTTTTTTGTAGTCTCTTTGGGGCAAGAAGGATAAACTCTGCAGGGGCTTCATGTGGTGGTGTGGCTGAGCAGACCATGCTGAGACAACCACACCTTCTGGGGTGTTTTGTTTGTCAGGGTTTCTACTGGGACAGTGGGAAATCTTCTCCCGTGGCTGAGAGTCTCCTGTAGCATTTCTTCTGGGAGGAGAAAGGTCTAGGTCCTCTTGACCAGGCCAAGTCCTTTTCTTTCCCTGACTAGCAGCGAGCCAGGGAGGAGAAGCAGCCCGTGATTGCCTAAGGAGGGGCTGACGGGTGCAGCTCTAATCTGTCACACCTGGTGGAAATACAGAGACTTGGCCAAAATTGCATTAAGGCTAGTCTTCCTCCTGCCAACGCCTGAGTCAAGATCTCTGAAATTACTACACCTTTGAAGTCCCCCGTGGTGTCATATGTGAAAGGAGAAAAGACCTCAGAGTCTCGTTGCCCTACATATGTCCTCCCTGTCCAACACAGCACTCAGTTGCCCACAGATAAAAATGTCTTCAGAGTATTTCAGGATTTCTGGTTTACTGTTGTTTTGTATCCACTGGTAAAGCTACTTATATTTTTGTTTTACAACAAATGTTTCTTCGTGTTTCATCGCTGTAGCTTGGCTGATAGCTGTTGGGCAAGGTTTTAATTTCCTGTGCAACAAGTTTGACACAGTTTTATACCTGAAACAAAAGCATCATAGCGCAGAGGCCAAGAAGGCTGTGTAGGCGAGCCATGAGTAAACAGCTTTGTCTGTGAAAGCTAAGAATCTTAAGCTGTGCCTAAGGTGAATCTGCCACGCTTGATGAATGTGCTCCTGTGGACTCTGCCTTCATGAGGACAGTCTCCATTCCTTGTCAGATTTCTATACCTTCTTAAGACATCACTCCTAAGCCTGTTTTGTGATGCAGTTTCAGACCAGGCTTGCTCTGAATGGTGCCAGTTGCACTTTTGCACGCAAATCTGCTTGTCTTTCTGCCAAGACAATGCAGAGAGCTGTGCTACCCAGCTAGTTCAAGCCCTTGTAATGTTTGGGGCTTTGCCAGGATTTCTTGACCCACTCTCCAGGACAAGAACTTGTGCCCTTAACCTGCCTCTGGAAAACTGCACTGTGACTGTTTGCAAAGGTGCTTTTAATTTGCTGAACTGCACTGTTGAAGTCATGCTGGTGGGCTGAAATTGCAGATGGTTGTGTGAACTAGTGCTGTTGGCTTTAGGAGAGCCATTTAGGCCAGAGCAACCCTGCAAGGTCTGGTCTCAAACTGCTGCACTTTGATGTCACCAGATGTTAGAGTACCTTAACTAACCAATGATTCATTTGCGGTGCCTAGGGATGATATGCCAGGAAGAACAGTCCCCCTGCATGAAGTTAAGGGTGTCTGTGAGTTGTCTAGAAACATGGATGTAACTTCAGAGTGACAATTTGGTGACATCCAGAACTGGAAATCAATTCTGCATGTACACTTCCTCATGCTAGTGGGAGGCTGTGCCCCCATCCCTGTCCCTGGAAGGCAGCCACAGTCAGACTGAGTTCCAGGCTGGTGCCTCCCGCTCGGGTTAGAGGGAGGCAGTGGACAATTGGCCATTGAGTTCACCCTAGACGTGGTGCAATTGTGAATGATTTTAGGATGCCCCTTCAGCTGAAGAAGAGGCCTTTTGTTGGGGGTAGGGAATCCTCTAGGGAAAATGGAGTAACTTTTTTTTTCCGACTGGTTTTGTATAGTACTGCTTGACTTAATCATGCTGGGAGAAGATGCACTTTGACAGCTTAATATCACAAAATAGGATTGATTGTCTCAGAGACATACTTATATACAGCAACCTGTGCAGCAGTGGGTCACTGTTCATTTTCTGAAGCCTGTGAAAGTGTCAAGCAATATTTCTCAAGTTTGTTAAATAAATTTCTTTGAAATAAGAACTGTAATTCTCTCTTTTTATATTCAGATATTGGGGTGCAGATTTAAGGGGATGAGCAGGGTTTTACATAATCTCCAGGCACCATTCTGTGTGTTTACCCAGCTAGACTGATGAAGAAATGACTGCTTGGCATTTTGCCAAGCTCTGACCAAGAGAACTGAGGTCATTTGCACGCTCCCCTCTCCTTTTCCCTCCAGTGTGTATGCACCAACCCAAGCAGCCAGCACTGCTTCCTTGTCTTGCAAAACAAGAGGGGCAGTCAGCTGTGCTGCTTCGTGGGAATGGAGATAACCTTGTAGGCTCTTAATGATTTCCTGCTGTTGCATATGCTCTGTTTACCAGCTAAAGAGCTCTTTCCTGTGTTCTTCACCTTCTTTTTCCCACACTGTACTCCGTGTCTGAAGCATCCTTGCTCTTTTCCCCAGCTCTGATTATCCTGCAGAAGTGGTGTCTGAGTACGAATGTATTTATACATTTTTTCCTGAACTCACTGTACTAATAGGTTTAGTTAAATGTCAGGAAAACAGATTCCCAGCTACACCACTGAATTAGTTTATGCAATTTCAAGTTAATTAGCACCTGGTGTGCTTGTTCTGAGAGGTCATTGGCCTGTCTCAGATGGTTTAACATCTCTTAAAAGCAGAGTAATGAACATTACTCCTTGTTAATGAGCTGTTTAGACTTAGTTTCTAACTTTAATTGGAAACTTGTGCAGAAGTCATTGCTTGTGGATAAGAATAAGGAAATGATGGTACAAAACATGCTAGCTCAGGAGGTATCCTGCCTGGACTGTATTTTCAAAAAGCACAGAATGGTTAAGGTTGGGAGGGACCACTGGAGGTCATTTCATCAAACCTCCCTGCTCAAGCAGGGTCTTCTAGAGCATGTTACCTTAAGTCTACAGTACCTTCATCAGCTGTGCTTGGAGGGACACCTGGAATAGGGTTTAGCCTTGCTTGCTTTTGCAAGTCAGAGGAAGGTGATTACAGGAAGACGACTGTCCTCTCTCCTGCTGGGGCCTATGGTAACTAGATAATGGTTCAACCAGTATGGCTCAACCTTCCAGGTCAGCTTGCAACATGCAAGAAGGGCCTAGTTTCTGGGTGAAAACGAGGTATGCCCCAGGCAGTGTCTTTGAAGTGTTGTTGCCTGAATTCCTGGGACCTCTCACTATCAAGTGGGTCCAATCCCACTGAACTGGCACCACTCCTTCTGAAACAGTCCCCTCTACTCAGGCATTGCACAATGTAATTATTCACAGTGCAACTACTGTTTTTTGCTTCTGACAGTGTTGTTGGGAACTTCCTTGTTTCTGTGTTGGACAGAAAAACCATTAAGCACTTCCTCTTAAATCCATTAGCTCTTAGATTGCTGATGCTTAGGCTGTGAGAGCTGCTGCCTGCCCCACTGGCTTGCAGAGGGACACCTGGCTCCTGGGGGAAGCTGGAGTGAATAGCCAGAGGCTGTCACCAGTGTCCCTGAACAATGACAACTAGTTGAGTGAAAGGTGGTACTCAGGCCCTGTTAAATGGTAGCAACCATCTGCTTTACATTGAATACCCAGGAGCAAGTGTAATGAAAGAGAAGTTGGTAGACTGAATACAGAGTTTTTGTTCAGCCTTCATGCCTTCATCTCCTGCTTTGCATTGCTCGCTGAGATTTTCTTTCCTGTTCATTTGCTCATAAACATGTAGGTGTTCCCAGAGCTAAATAGCTCTTTTCTTTGGTATCCTTCAGCACAGTTAAACAAGCAAGATCTCCAGCAGGGCAGGGAGTTTTTGAATTGCCTGCACAGGCGATGAGGGAGGTGAGAACCCATTCCACTGTGGTGGTATTTGGCAGCAGCTTCTTATACCCAGATGAAACCAGGACAAGGTCACAGCATCATAACCCCTGGGGCTGCCTGCTTCTGGCATCTTCCCGAGTGGAATTGCTCTTCCCAAGCAGCTGAGGACTCCAAACACCAGCTGACATCCAAGGGTTTTTATGGAATCATAGCTCTTCATCCAAACCATGCCTGTGCTCTGTGACTGACGCAAATATATACTACAAAAGCTGGGAATAATTCCTTTGGTTTTGGTTATTTCAGGCAAGACAAGTAAAACCAAAATGGCCTGATAAAACAATAACTTATGATTGAAACTTTTTTTTTAAGATATAAAAATCTGCAGTATTTTATTCTGGGGCATGTGGTTTGCCCCTGTTTCACCAGGGCTCCTGTATCAAGAGGTCTCATGCTCAGCCTGAGCTCCCCCCAACCTTGTGCCATCTGTGCTGATCTTAACTACACACTGCAGGGCTGAGCTCTTACACTGGCTTGTGGGAGAGCCAATAATTGCATCAGATCTAATTAATTACATGTTATTGTATCTCTGAATCTATATTTCTTCATTTATGCCGGAAGGAGGCACTTGCATTTAAAACAAACAGCTGCTTTGGCTTGACTGATGAATGTTTAATTCGCAGACAGGGAACATCCAAGTTGTTTCACCCTTCTTGGTTTCGTTCGTAGGCCAGAGAGAAAATAATCATTTCAGATGTGTTTAACTTGCTAAATGCAGTGGGACCGAGTGAACCCCCGAGAAGGTCAGAAGCTCCACTTGGCTTGGGTGAGTCAGCAAGAAGTAGGATCTTTCACTCAAACATTCATGGAAAGGCTTTCACTTCTCCCTTGGTCACGGGACTGATCCTGCTTCTGCTCTTCCTTCCACTTGCTTTGGCTGAGTTTTAAAGGACAAAGTCAACTTGAAACCTTGCTATTTCCAAACATCAGTTTAAATTAATTCTCGGAAACACTTGCCAGTTTACTGCTTTGTATCTAATTTTTTTTTTTTTTGCTGATTTTAAAGAGGTTCAACACTCCTACTGCTGCATGACCTGAATCAGCCAGCAAAGCCAAGCAGGCAAGGGAGACCAGCTCGACCACAAAGCCCTTGCTGCTGCTGAGTGCCCTTCCTTGCCTGGCTGACCTCTGTGCCCTGCTGCCTGCAGTGCCTGCTGCACCAGGGAGGGTTGGGGCTGTGCAGGATAACTGGGATAAGTGTCAACACCGGCAGAAGAAAAAAAGAAATCTTTCCTGAATCTCAGAGTTTCAAGCAGCGTTAATAGCACTCAGAAAACAGCTTCTGTACAGGTAATTTCACCTTGAATGCATCCTTTGAACTTCTCTGCATGTTTTCCTTCTGATAAAACGGCAGAAATCTATCGTTTAGGCATTTGGTGTGAATAAAAGCTCGTTAGAGCGGTTTTGGCAGAGGGGGATGGGAAATGCCGCTCAGGCAGCGTTTGACATACCATGCATGTTTTGCCAATGTCTTGCAGGTGATCAGGAGGAGGGAGAAGTGATAAACACCATTTGCTTTCCGTTCAATCGTCTTTGCCCTTGAAGAAACTCGCCCCAACTCGGGAAATGCAGATGAAAAATCAAGTAGGAGACTTGATTGCATTTGTCAGATGAATAATTTTATCCCTTTCCCACTGAAAGCAGGGAAATTTCCTTAATTTTATCCTTAAGAACATAAAGCTGTCATAGCTCAGATACCTTGTGACAGGATATTACAGTGCACAGTCTTGCAGATTTCAGCACACTGAGTGACAATATACTCTCGAGAGATTTTTTGGTAGCCACTATGGTATTGTTTTTCACAAGATACCTTCTACTGTCCAGTTCAATTGAGTTTTAACTGTCTTTAGGGCTTTAATTTCTTCCCTTCAAATACAAGCTGGACAAGTCTCAGAGGTACAGATACAATAGAATTGAGCTGTGTTACTGAAGTTTTCTTGGCCACCCTTGGAATATGCTATAATAGCTTTTTTACAATTTCAAAATGATACAAATATCCAAATTCCACCACTGTTGCTTTCAAGGTCTCCACTGTTAAAAGAGGCAAAGGAAGAAAGCTGTCCCAACCTGCCACTGTCACTGGAGCAGTGGATATGCAGTCAGAGAGGAAACTGGAGCTCAGCTGTGATTTATATTCTGTGTCCATCATCCACCATCATAACAGAAAGATTTTGAACCTTGATACATTTTAGGGATTAATTAATTTTTCATTTCAAACCCATGGGCCGTGTAGAAGGACAGCACGTAACTTCCACTGTACAAAATTGAAAGTCCTTCCAGCTTCCACAGCAGAAGAATATAGACAAGAAGAAGAAGAAATAGAGAGCACCTAAAACTCACCAGCCTGACTTAACCTGGAACATGTTGGAGAGCCACATGGAAAACAAAAGGTCACATTTAAGGTAGAAATAGCAGCTGAAAAATACTGGTGTGGAAAGAAACACAAATTACTGTGGCCAGAAACTCAAAGTAGAGCATAATATTTTGGCCCATTTTGCTTTGCAGAATAACTGTGGTGTTACACAGGATATAAATGAACAGATGTGCTTCAAGAACCATTGATCTACAGCCAAGTCCTGCTCTTAGGTACATACACAAGACTCCCAGCTCTGTCCATGGGACTTAACCATGTGTATCTGAGCATGGAGGTATCCTCCAGGTGTACAGTGTTAAAGCACGCTTGATCTTTGGAGGGTTTCTCTCCTGTGCTCTGGTGGGCTCAACCTCACCATCTGCATCTCTTGAGTTAAGCCACTTCCTCCGTTACTCGCTGAGGTGCTGAGATGCTGACGCAAGTGTTTGCTTAAATGCCACTGTCTCCATTTTCTCTGAACTTCCAGCTGAACCTAGGTAGAAAGGTCACAAATATTTAGTTCAGCTAGTTTGTCTTGGAGCCCTGCATAGCAGAGAGCAGTATAACAGGAAAAGGAGAGTGGGTTACCTTTGCCAAGGTTTGGGTTTATTTATTTAATTCCCAGTTTAAGGGGTTAGGGTAGGGCCTGCTTCTTGCCACTTGTAGTGATACTGTTGTTGCAGCCACACAAGTTTAATAAAAAGAGGGCATTTTGGCACTCTAACATAAAAAAATGCAGATTTTTGTTTCAAAACAACTTTTTCTGAACTTTGTTAAAGGATCAGTCAAAGAATCACAAACTCCTCCGTCGGTTCAAAGTGACTTTTTCGTTTTAGGCACTGGTTTGCTTTTTTTTTTTTCTGTCCAACTACCTCAAGACTACCCATCTCTAGTAGCAGCAGCATTTCAGTGTGCAAGGTCTAGCCCAGAAGCTGGGAGTTATCATGTGACTATAAAGGAAACAGTCCCTCTTCCAAAATCTTCAACTTATGAGATTTCTAATAAACTTGAATTGGATATAACTTTTGACATATTCCCTCCCAAGGATTGAGAAAAGAAAACAGCCATGGGATGACAGATAGTAGCACCATATGTCAGAACCAGTGGGTGGTCAGAGTGACTGTGTGCAGGATGGTGCTCCCACCCTCCATTCCCAGACAGCAGTGATGCTATCTGATTTATGAAAGGGTTGCAATAGTTGAGGTGAAGTTTGCATCTGGCATACAATTACTTAGGCTTACCAGGTCTAGGTGGTATTTCCCGGGTGATGTTAGGTAGCTGGGAAGAAAACCCTCAGATAAAACATGTAATTCATTGGGGAATGTATCCCACTGATTAATGAGGCATGCTTCAGCAATAAAAAGAGTGTTACAAACACAAAACTCACCTCACCGTTAAGAAAACAATAAAGTACAGCCACAACAAAGCCCTAAAAGATAAAAGAATCGTGGTCACAGACCTGCAGTTTCAGTTTTTGAATGGGGGGGAGTCATCTCAAGGGAAATCAAGCAGTTTGGCTTAGCCACCAGAACTCTGTTGCAGAGTTAGATGTTCTACCTCTTTTTTTTTTTTATTTTAGATAAACAATAGCTTCGTCAAATATTACCTGGAATGATCCAAGAGCCAATTCGAAAAACAACTGAATTTCCATTGTGCCACTGCTTGTGTCTTCAGGGAAAAAAGCAAAGATGATGTAGTGGACCCCAAAGAGAGGGATGAGGAGGAGTGTTGACTTTGCAAGTCTCCTGAGAATGAAAACAGAGGGGAAAGCTGGTGTAGAACAAGCACAAGGAGTTCAGGTGGGCTTGCAAGGCATGTGAGGGATGTAAGGGACATACTTGTATTGGTTGAAATCACTGCTCCGTCCTTCAGGGGAGCTGAGCTTCCTCATCAAGATTCTTAAAATGTTGACAAAAAGAATGAAATTAATCTGAAAAAAAAGGAAAAAAAAAAACAAGGTAAGAATGTTAAAAGAAACAAACAACAAAGCCAGTTTCCACTAAGGTAACTGCTGAGTATCAGCAGAGCCAGTTTGGGGTGTTTGGGCAAAGCAGGCAGAATAGGGGTTGGAACTGGCCTGCCTGTGTCCCTGTCCCCATCCCAGTCTCTGTCCCTGCCTCTCCAGCCTGCTCAGCCACCCTGGGTTGGGTGCTGGCTGCCTTCCCTGCTGGTTTGCTGCACCTTTGGTCATGGGGATGATCAGGGCTTGTTGTCCAGGCAAATCACCAAAGGGCAGGGAGACCAGGAGCACTAGTTTGATCCTTTCTGGCTGTGGTGTTCACACAGCCTCTGCACAGTCTGGCCCCACTTTGGATGCCAGCAAAGGGGCAACACTGGAGCTGTCACTCCTAACTGGGACTGCAAGTGCAGTTTGTTCCCTGACAAGAGACACAGCACAGTTTGGGATCATGAGAACAAGGTACAAGTGGGGACAGAAGAGAGTCGACAGAAGTTCTTCCTTTTTCACTTCCTCCCTCTCCATGGGTGGATATCAGACAAAAATGCTGATCTGCTGCTCAGCTGGAGTGAAGATGAGGCAATAGCAATTCCTGCTTGTATGACCCTCAGGCAAAGAGTGGAAGTTGCAGGGGAGGCAGAGCCACCTGAGCATGCCTCTCTCCCACTCCTCCCTCTCTCCTTGCTGCCCGTGGGAAGCGACCTTGAGTTGATCTGCCCTGTGCCCACACAGTCTGCAGACCTGCACCCCTTTTGCAACGCCCTGCACTGTGCAGGCTCTTAACCCTTCCCTGTGCCTGGAAACATCACTGCAGCAGTGCATCCTCTTCATGGAGGCTCATACCTGCCTGCGGGTGTTGGAGCAGGGCTCTGGGGTGGTGGGTTTCCCCAAAAGAAGCAGGAGATGGGACAGACCCAAGAAACCCTAGGTTCACTAAAATTATTGGATGAAAAGGGAGCAACTGGCTGTGTGGTCTGGGCTGCTGAGGGTGTGAAGAGAGGGATGGAAATTTGGGGAAGCTGGGGAGGTATGAGGAGAGGAGTAGAGCTGAGAGGAGCTGGGGTAGGGAGCATGAAGGAAAGACTGAAATATTTCAGGGGTGTTGGGAGGAAAAGGAGGGTCAGGTCTGGGAATTCTGGGGTTTTTCTAACACACTGGACCAGGCACAAGCCATGTAGGCTGAGCAGGATTTTTCGCTGATGAAAACCACTGGGGAATGGGGGAGCAGCAGGATTCCTGCCGGGAGGAATTGCCTGCGGGCAGCGCAGGAATGAGCGAGAGCCTGGGAGCACAAAGGTGTTTATGGGTGCTGATTTTTCTGCCCTTTGAACTGCTGAGGGCTCTGAGGAATACAGAGATTAGATCTGGGCTCTTAAGATCTGGCTGTTTGTTTGGTTATGGGCTTGAGTAAAGCCTCTTTTGGGTAAAGAGGCAGAGTCATGCAGGCACGTCCTGCCTTCAGTGTCTAAACTAGACATGATCAGCAATCTGAGCAAACCAGGGAGGTGATAGCAGTGGTGGCTGCGAAAGATAAACTAGGATTGTTCTTTTTGTCTTGCAAAATGCCTGAGTCTCGTTGGCATTTAAACATTGCTGAGTGGCTCCTGAGCATGAGGGTTGTTTCGATAAAAAGTGCTGCAGCCTCCTTAAGTTGATCCCAAATCACTTGTGTGGTCTTCTGCTTGTCTTGTGGGGATGCAGGACTGTTCACTGGTAAATGTGGGCAGAACTTTACCTCGCTGTCTCTGCTGCTTGGGTTTTTGAGAGTGTGCAGGTGTTGCAGTTCGTGTTTTCAAAACATAATGATTCCTACTGGCAACACAAAACCCTCAACCCGCTCTTGAGTTCTCGTTTGGAGTGTCAGCAGGTTAATTGAGGGTAACCAGCAATGCACATGTTTCTAGGGCTTCAGGCAGGTCATTGCAGCATGGTTTGACCCAGAGCATTTCCATTGGGCACAACAACTGTCTCCAAGCAGCAGGTCCAGCCCCTTGGTACCTGAGGCTCTGAAGGTGAGAACCAGCAAATGCTCTAAACACAGTACTGAGCATTATATGTACCAAATTGGTTTTGTCATCACTACTGCCTAGTACTGGGCAGGTTCACACTGAGTTTCAATGCCTGTGCCTTAGTTCACTGAGCAGTGCCATTATAATTGCTGTCCTCTAATGCATGGTGTGTGCAGCCTGTGAGCTGCTTGTTGCTGAAAACAAAAGCTAGTGGTCATGTAAGGCAAGTTGGTTTTGGCTTTTCTGAGAGCGGCATTGACAGAGAGACACAAAGGCAATTGTACTGAAATGTACAGCCACTCATTTCTCCTCCAGAGCCTTCCTTGGAACAGTCCAAAACAAGCTTCCACAAGCCAGCCAAGTTCATATGAAATCAACAGGATGTGGAAACCTGATCTTCTTCAGGCTCTTGCTTCTTGGGAGGACACTCTATCTTGCCTTGTGAACTTAGCTTCGGGGCATTAGTTACTGACTAAGTCCTGCTGAGCACAAGTTGCTTAAGCAGTAATTCATGTGTCACACCAGTTCAGACACATGTCTGAGATCAGTTCATTAACACACTTCTAAAGCATGTTGAGTAGATGATTTCTGACTTCACAGTATTTGAACATACAGTTTGAATCTGCTTGTCCCAGAAAAGACTTACAAAAATAGACAAAACTACAGGGCCTCTAATGATCCACCAGGTATTGGCATTAGTGTTAATGTCCCAACACCTGTAAAAATACAAGAGAAGGTGCAGTCAGTTACAAAAACACTGATGTCTTTTCAAAGAGGTTTAGTCTGGTTTGCACCTCATATAGGCCCCTATTCCATCCTCTACAAAATTAATTTCCTGTTATCACTCAGTAGTACAACGTGTCTGGCAGAAAACTGTCCACCAGCACTGGATAGAAGTATGTCCTTCCTTTAAAGTATCATAGAATCATAGAATTTTAGGGGTTCAAATGGACCTTATAGATCATCTAGTCCCAACTCCCTGGCATTGGCAGGGACACCTCCCACGACACCAGATTGCTCAAGGCTTCATCCAACCTGACTTTGGACACTGCCAGGGTTGGGGCAGCCACTATGTCCCTGGGCAACCTGTGCCAGTCTCACCACCCTCAGTAAAAAACTTCTTCCTAATATCTAACCTAAATTTCCCCTCTTTCAATTTGTACCCAAAGTACTACCACTGTTCAAATTTTTGAAAGGAAGAAAGAGAAAGGAACAAAGTTTCACCATTCAGAAATTTGAAAGCAGATGCTGGAAGCATTGTGGGCTGAATTCATACCTGAAGGCTACCTCCTGCCCTTGAAAAACATTGAAATGGAACTGGAAGCTTTTTCTCAGGCTGCTTATCTGTACCTCTATTTCCACCCACACTGGGATCCAGGCTCCCACCACAACAGGATGCTGCCAGCAGTTAGAAATGAGCAGGACCACATGGAGCAGCCTGCAGAGCAGTTACATGTTCCCCGTGGTGTGCCAACTTCCTCCCCTCCATACAACTTACCCACTATTTTCATGGAGTTGCCTAGCAGTTGCCCATGCAGCCACAAACACAGTTGGGGCACCTGCAATTGGAAAAGCAAGTTACTGCTTCACGAGCCCATCCCAAAGGCAAAACAAAGCCAGTTATTCTTACTGAAGGGAGAACCAGTACCCCATCCGAGGGTGATGAACCACCAGAGGAACTTCCTTTCCGAGAAGAAAGAAATAACCAGGAGAGTGTGGAGATACAGTCCCTCCACAAGGAGCCAGCTGTAGTTAGACATGATGCAATACTGAAAGAAGACCATGGTGAGCTTGCAGCCAGCCTGAGGAGAGAGAGGATAATTAGCTTCTGCCTGGGTTTGTACCTAGCTTCTAACAGAGAGAGTGAGCTGTAAATTAATCCTGGCAAACAGAGATTTTACAGCAATTAGGCGACTAAATGGGTGTCCTTGAGACAGGCATTCACATGACAACAGAACAGGGCTGGCACTCCTAAGTGCATTAATCAACTGCCTGGCTAGAAGAACCAAATGTTTCATGAACACTTGCATTCAGATTACTGTCTCAGAGGAGTTTCACTATTACCACCTTAGTATCAGTAACACTAATATCACCTTAGAGACACCTGTGAATGTATTTGTCAGTGGGTTTTTTTCCCAAGAAAAACAGGTGATAGAAACAAACTAAAATGTGCTCAAAATGTTCTCTTTCAGCAACAAAAACTCAGCGAAACTGGTGGGGTAAAACAAAACAAGCCTTTTTTTGTTTCTCTCTCTAATCCTTATCTTTTAGTTTAAAGCATTGACCATCATCTCTAGTGTTGCTCACCCTTCCCCAGCTTCACATTTTCCAAATATTTTGCTGCCAATAAAATGGAAAAGGCAAAAACAATTCAAGGTTTGGGAGGTTCCTTTCCCAGACTCTCTGAGGTCAAACCCATATCTTACAAGCAGGCCTCACACTGCAGGATAAGTCAGCAATATTTACTGTCTTCTCAGAGAAAGGGCAGAGCATACCTCTCTTCTCACACAACCCCTCATAATGAATATAAAGCCAGGAAGGAGATTTCCTTCCCTGCACACTAGATCCTGCTAGGATCCTACTTGAGAAACTGAGGCATGGAGCAAGCTGGAAGGCAGAGGGTTACCGTGTATGCCCCACAGTAATTTATGTCTTCGGAGGAAAACAAAACAGCATCCTTGATGAAGTTGGATGAGGCTCGCAAAATGAACGATGTGAAGAGATGCATGTGGATGTAGTTCCTTGTACAGCGAAGTCTTCTGTAACAAAAAGAGAGAGAGAGATCCTGTGAGGTGACATCCCTCACCAATGTGGGAAGCTTGTGGCTGTAAACAGCAGGTTTCAGTCCCTAGTAGTGCTAAACTGACAAATGAAGAACACTGTTGTTCTGTCTGTGAAAGGAAGACTAATGCTTTTCCCAAGAGGGATATCCTAGAGAAGACCTTAAAAAGTTAGACTCATCTGCTCCACTCAGGTACTGAAATAAGCTGAACATTGCCAGAAAAAAAATATAATTTCACACGAATGTTAGTTCTAGCCTCCCTCCCTACTATCTGCAGTAGCAACATGAACCCAATGTGTTTATTCACACCTGAGTGAATGTATTTATTTTGCCTGCACAGTGCACTTGTGCCTATGATGTTTTCTGTATTAAATTTCCACATAATCTGTGTCTGGAGGCCATGCAGCCTGAATATAAATTTGCAAAGTAGTTGGGTTTCCTTCTACCCAGAGGTGCTGCCCTGACATTGTGAGGGAAATTAATTTCACTGAATAAGCAGCACAGTACAAATTCCAGGTTACAGGATTGTGAGAAGATAAGCTGACTGTCAGATCACTGATATAAACCTGAAACACCTTGCCAGAAGTCAGTGCAGTGGAACTTAGAGCAAAGTTTTTGCCACGGTCTCAAGTGGGGAAAAGAGCAGCAGGGGGAAAGACACTCTGCTGAAGGGACACAGAAGTCATGGGGAGACCTCAGCAGGGAGGTGGTGCAAACACCACATGCAAAATACATCCAGCTAAATTTTGGAAAAAGGGGAGAGCACAACATAATGAGCAGCCCTGAAATTTTCTGGGAGACAGACAGACTCAGAGATAATTTTTGTCACTGATTTCTGGGAAGGTTTTTGGAAATACTTCAATTTTTGTCTTGCCCTGAAAGTAAACAGAAGCTGACATGACCAGAAGTCCTGGCCAAACACAAACCAGGGATGCTTTTCCTCACCTAAAAGAGGCCAGGACTGCTAAGGCTATGGTCAGCGTCACGAGGGAGGTGCAGTATCCAATGGTGTACATGGTCTTCAGGGTCATGAAATAGGAACGCTGCAGGGGAACATGTAATCACATCGTTACCTCGTCTGGCTGGTAGAGATCAGCTCATACCAAAAGAAAGGTGTCTCCTCCTATTTAACAAATAACTTTTCTTGTAAAATCAACTACTGCAATTTTACCCTGACCAACCCATTCTGATCATCTGGAGAAAGCATTTATGCTGAAAACTATAACCATACCCCCACCTGAGTTAAGTTGTAACATCACTCAGTCTCTCCTTAACATGTTCCTCCCTCAGGGCCCCAAAGCAGCAGATCTGTGATCATGGACACTCAGACTCACTCTTGCCTCGTTGGTTGTGTCATTGACATTGTAGCCACAAGCAATATCAGGTCTTGGATATGGGTCTGACCAGCCCTCGCTCGTACAGTTTCGGTAGACAAAACCTGTGTGGTAACAATAAAAAAAAGACAGAATGAGTTATGACCATTTGCAATGGTATTTTTTTCTCCTTGGGGATCGGTCACCACCGTGTAGGGTTGCTCCAAGACCCAGGAGAGTATGTTCCCCCAGGCAGTGAACTCTGCATAGCTGGAGGCGAAATGCAGCTGTGCTAATTCTGTTGATACTTGCCCAGTGTACTTGTGTGGGTCATAATATTGTTTGCCCACTCAGGGCTGACTGTGATGGATGTGTTTTTATTAATTGCAACATAAATAATACTGTTCAGCACATCTGGTGTTTCTTGGCCACTATTCCAAGATCAGCAAACACGACTTGTTCAATCACAGATTCATACTCCATGCAAACCTGATACTTTCCTGAATGTTCCCACCTCCTTACCATGGTTTGTCATGCTCCAAAGAGAACACAAAACTGTAGGTGGTCACAGAATTTTTTTGAGATTTAAATGAAAACTAAAAGGCTTTTCCCCACAGCCAAGGCTGGACATTATTTTACACTGTTGATTTCATTGCTTACTTGCAAATTAAAGGCTGAGATTTCCCTTACTGAAGTTCAGCTTCTGAAAGCTGAATGCTTGAGTCCAACTGTGTTTCTTATGGCTGTGTTTGGAGAAAAAGAGGCATTTGCAGAATTCAACTCATTTTTCGGACAGATATCAATAGAGAGCAATTTGTCTGATCCACTTCTGCTGGGATGTCTGACTTTTAAACTGAGATGGATCCTTAGCAAGTTGTACATGGTTGAATAGAATAGATCTGAACTCACCCATATAATTGGCATTAAAGTGGAAGTAGGAAGCTCTGCCCTAAACACCTTACAATCTCTGTGGAAGAAAATGACCCTAGCAGGTATGTAGGTTATGTGCTGAAGAGAAGAGAAACTTTTATGAAGAAGTAAAACCATCACCCAGTGCCCTAACCACATTGATCTGTCAGGTAAGGGCCATACTTTAGAATCATGGAGTGAAATCCTGGCCTTGTTGCCATGATGGTAATGCTAGCAGGGACTTAGAAAGGACCTGACATCAGCAGCTCTTCTTAGTACAAGCCTTGCCAGAAGGCACCATAAAAGTTCATTTTTTGCCCACACATTTAGTCATGAGGACTCTAGGACATATGTAGCTCTTGCAAAACATCCTTGCAGCGTTGAGGGAACAGAGGGAGATGCATATGCAGCAGTGTTTGACAGTGGTTTATGTTTGGAACCCTGCTGGGATTGTCAGGACAGAGTCAGGGCTCCTGGTACCTCTGGGTTAGTGCTGGTGATCTGATAGCATGTCTGCACTTGATTTGAACTCACCTCTGTAAACCTGCAAGGCACAGCAAACATGCTGAGAACTCTGAGGGGGAAGAGCTCTGGGTGTGTCAGTGTCAGACTATTGTTCAGGTGCTTTTTTGAACATCTTGTTCCACCTTAGCATCTTGGAAAGGGCCAGGCTTGCTTCACAAGCCAGGTTTTCTATGCCCTGCTGCAGTGCAGCAACAACAGGAGAGAAACAGCTCTCCCAGACAGTTCTCCCCAACCTGCTGGTACTCAGCAAGGGAGTGGTATCGTGGCAGATTCTCTACTTCAGAGTCTATTACTAAGACATATGTATGTAACTCAAAGCAGAGCACTGTGCTTGTAAACATGCCTGTAACTGGCTTTTGCTTGTGGCTGTCAAAGGAGAGCAGACAAGAAGTTCTGTGTTGGTGTGCACATGCAGTTGCATTATATACAAAGCATGGGAGATTATGCCAGGCATATTATATGGATGGACATGAGCAAGATTTTAACAGCACTACTTGCTGATGGGTGACACACACACTGGGGAAACTGCAGCATGCCCCACTCAGAGCAGACTGTCTAACAATTGGTGTTGGGTAGCTTACTGGTACCTTGGAGGCTTTTGGAGTTGCCTAGGCAAGGGGGAACTCTGGCTGAAGGGATGGCTGTGGAACTGTGGCCATTTGATGTGGCTTTCTCCTCTGGCCCTGAATTCTCATGATTGTCACACCTTCCACAATGTGCAGGTCTGGATGTGAACTTCAGTTCTGTTACTTGGTGCCAGATCATTTTGTTTCTTTAGTCTGTTGTGTGGGAAGGGAGCAGACAGTCTGGGTTGCACAGGCAAGTCTAGATTACAAAGCTCAAGAGCGTGGAGACCAGGGTTTGGGTACAACTCTGATCCCTCTGCATGGCTGAGTGTATGGGCCTTTGGCATTTGTGGGTGCCCATCTGCTTTGTAAGTGGTGAGGAGAGGAGACTTTCGCTTCTTTTTCCAAGCACACAGATCTTTGTTTTTCTTCTGCAAAATTGCTTCAAACAGGGAAATGACTGTAGAAGTAATTAAACACAGGAGGCACAAGCCAACCACAGTATAAAGTCAAAGTAGAATGTGGCTATGAGAATGGGAATAAATTATTGCTGACTTTGACCCAAAATGCCAGATGCAGAGACTGAAATAAGATGCAAATGCCAATGGACCACGTCTTGGGTTTCTGTTACGAGCACTATCACTCTGATTATTACTTATCAGAAGTGGTCCAGCTTTCAGCTTCTCGACAGGGAGTGCCACTAAAGTTTAAGCTGTTAGACTGTCTCCAAGATAAGGCAGTGAACATTTGAGGTGTAATTATGACCTTTGGATGTATAAATTCCTGCTTTCCTCCCAGGAGGAAGGCCAAAGGCAGGGAGCAGTTCCCTCTGGTGGCTGTACCAGCAGGGATTTCAGTTGCAGCACTTAAGGGCCGGTACCACTGCTCTGATGATTTGTGAGCCGATGTCAGACAGATAGTTTCTTCAGCGATCTGTGCCTTTGTGTTGTTTATCCTCTGTCTTTAAACCAGCTAATAGGGCTCAACGGGCAGCTACTGTTCATGTGTACAGAAAGTAGTGCAGTATTTATTTTAATCTGAGTGGCTCATGTCTGATTTTATTTAAAGAGCACTAAGTGCTTCTCCTCTGAGTTATCTAATCTCTATTAGACAATCTAATACTTTGTCTCCTGTTCCTCCCTTCAGAAAATGAATCTGTCTGCTTTTCTGTAAGTACTGGACCTCATTAATCCATGCCCTATAACTGAAGAACGCAAAACCCTCTTCTGATTTGAATCATTAACTCGCTAAAGAGAAATGTAAGCACATTTCTTAGGCATTACTGAAAAGTAGAAATGAACAGAAAGCAGGATTACTTAATAGCTAATGATTACTGTAGTCTACTGGGAATAAATTTCATTTCATTTCCAGCTTAGAAGTCCCAGAAAAAGGACAACAAGCATTTCTTGAGCTCACCTCTGTTTGAGTGAGTTGTTTGGTGAGCCATGAAACCTTCCATGAGTTTGTGTAACTTGTGCGGAGCCTGTCAGAGCCAAGGGATAAACCTCCAGTGCAGAGTTCCTCTTGGTGGAGGCAAAAAAAAAAGGGATCTTTTCTGCCTGTCTGGCTGTTTTGTCAAAACTTGTGTGAACTTAATTTTGTGTGAAGTTTTGTCCTCATCAAGCTCAGCTGAGATCAGCCACTGACTCTAGGAGTTAGTAAAAAGGGAAAGACAGAAATAAACGTAGAGCCTGAGCGGAGAAAACCCCTTCTTTAAGAAACCATGATAAAAAAATGCTTTTCAAGATAGCATTTACTTCCTGCACTTTTTTTCCACCAGGCTAAGAAAAATAAACACTTAAACGATCTTGCTACTCTAATTCCAGACTTTTCCATGTTTAGCTTAGTGTTGGAAACAGAGCTGCTAAGTGACCATTGTTCTTTCAAAGGACCAGGGAGAAAATTTCACTTGAAGTTCAGACCTGACAGTGGTGTCTTTGTAAATAAATAAGAATTAAAGTGTTTCATTAGTAAATGTTTAATAAAAAACACCTGGGCAAGAAAAACATAATTTTAGTGTTACCTTTTTTCCCAGTCAGCATCTGGAAGAATTCAGGGCAGTGAGCATTGACAGTCTGTCCCACAGTGGATGAAGGCCAGCAGCTCATGTTATCCCACATTCCAGCACATCTGCCTGGGGGGGCAACAACGAAACACCATATGGCATCTCCCAGTGATGCAACACCATAAAACTTCTTCCAACAACAAAACACTACGAAATATTTCCAAGCAATGCAGCACCATTCAAGGTCTCCCAAGGACTAAGGCAGCTACAGGAACAAAGGTGCTCAGGACTCTGCAAAGCAAGATGGACGAGACAGAGCAAGTCCTGCTGAGACCTGTTGAGATCTGGATAGGACAATACAGGTCCTGGTTGCTTCTAACCAGCCCCAGAAACCTCTAGACCTGTCCCATTCTGGTCCTTCACTCCACTGGTCTCTATTAGACACATGAAGAGCAACTTGAGTCTTTGTGAACTTCACATCAGGCCCTTGGCTATCCACCTGTTTTCTGGTAATTATTGAATGGCCCTGGAAAGATGAAGGAAACAGATGTGAATCTTTTAGCTTGCTTTCAATCTTTCTTAAGCTTGCACTTTGAGTCACCCCAATGTTTTCCTTAAGTAATACTTTTGTAAACAGGAAAAATTACAACTTGATGACCCTGTTTGAGCAGGGAAGTGGGACCAGATGACCCACCGTGGTCCCTTCCAACCTCACACACTCTGTGATTCTGTGACTAGGAGTTTAAACAGCTTCAGAATGATACTGGGAAAGGACAGTGAAAAACAGCACCAATGTAATCCTTTTATCACCATAAATGCTCCTCTCTTTCATTATACCAAGGCTGTGCTGAAGTAAATAATGCCAACAGATCACTCACTGGACTTGGCTGCCCAGATTCACCCCATTTCCCTCAGTTAGGTGCAAGGGATGTTTATTTTATGGATGAGCTTGTCATGGTCCCCTCCCATAGTCAGGCTGAGAGGGCAACATTTCCAGCTGCACCCTTGACTTGGCTGTGTTGCCTTCTGGCAGGGCTGGTAGGGATGCATCAGGGAGCTGATCTGATGGTCAATGGAGCATAGCATAACAGTGACCTCTACTTAGACATCTTGCTTAGGTGGAGGCTGGCATGGATGAATTTTGGCCTGTGGTGCAGTGTTAGTAGAGAAGTCCTACACTTGATGCTCTTTGTCCTACAGAGAAACTGCAATCCTGCCCTTTCCTGTTTTGGTCTTCTCCAGATATAGGCTGAAATCATTCGGGCTTGTTCCCTTTTGTCTCTACTCACTGTCATTGGTTGGTCTTCTCCAGATATAGGCTGAAATGATTCGGGCTTGTTCCCTTTTGCCTCCACTCACTGTCATTGCCTGTAGCACAGCCTTCTTTGTGGGTTTTGTAATACAACAGAGAAATAAAAAGGCCATTGGAGGACACCAGGGCCACCTGGAGTATGCAGAGATGTGCTGTCTGCCCTGCATGCTCCCTGAAAGCTGAGGAGAGGAAGTGCTGACCAAGCACTCTACTCAAACACTTCATGCTTTATAAGGCCAACCTCCATTAGCCTGGAAAAAATATTTACATTTCTAGAAATGTATTGATTTCTTCCTGCGCAACAGTCCCAGTGCCTGAAAATACAGAGCTGTTCACAGCCAGCGCACCTCAGCTCTGGTGTCCTTCCCGTGCCAATGTTTATAGGAATTGGTAACCATTTACTTCAAAGCAACAGTTTAATGGCCAGCAAAACATCACCTTGGGTGATATTTATGCCTTGATGTACTGCACTGTTTGGGTTATTGAGCCTTCATGCCAGTGGCTGGCATAAAGCCCCCAAATCAGACTTGGTGTGCAGAAAAACTTGGCAAAATTATGATGTTGGGGTGATTTCCATCCAGGAGGAGAAAACAAAAACCAGCTGAGCTATTCCTCCTGCAGGTGGGCTTCTTGCCATTCCTCGTGGACCAAATGAGCCAGTGCTGCCCAACCCTACCTAGCTAAAGAGGCTCGGGGCGGAGGCAGAGCACAGCAACACCTCTGTGACATCCCTGTTCTCTTTGGGAACCTCCCTCAAGCAGCAAACAGAGCATTCCCCAACAGCAATACACAGTGTCCCTACAATCAGAGGTCCCAGATCTCCAGCAGCTTCCCTGCCCTGCTCCCAAGAGGTGCAAGGCTCCTGTATTCACTCATGCACAAAAAAAGAGTATAACTGTGACTTGGGTTACGTTAATGTTACACTGCTGCTCCCTTCCCCAGGCTAATGTTATCACAAGGGCAGAGTCCTTTTTCCCTTGTACTGCAGGACAATAAGAAAACTCCATGTTCAGGTAGTTTGTGCCTGATTCACCAGCAATGAAACCCACATGTTCATGCCATCTTCACAGAGATATGAGCATTGCAGCAGAGATGGCACTGAGGGAGTTTGTCCCCTGCTTTGTCCTTCTTCCTGCCTGTGCCAGTCAAAGCTCCTGGGGCAGGTGCAGGAAGCACGAGGTAAAGAAGGTGACCCACACCCTGAAAAGCCTTTTTTCTCCCTCCCTACATGACCCACAAGGGCATGCACTGTAATCCTAGAGCTTTGTTTCTCTCTACTTCAAACTGAAGTCCCTGTATGGGATTTTCTGCACATGGACTTCAGACATGAAGATACGTAAAGGTTGGCTGTATTTTCAGATGTGTTGTTTCCCAGAATAAAAGCATTACTCCCTAATTTACCAAGGTAACAAACCCCTCTTAAGGTCCAGTAGAATTTTAGGCAGAATTATCCTGTTTAAAAATTTCTAGTGACAAAAGGTCTCAGGGGAATTTTAAGATGTGGATCCAGCTTAAAACTGAATTAAGTCTCTGCTGAGGAGATAACTTTTGACCAAGACAAAGCAAGACCATCTGTCAAATGGTGCTGCCTGCTAATGCTAGTGCTGGTTCACACCTGCACAGTTTAACTTGTCTGCATTTTTGAAGTTCTGATGCAATGGAAACAGAGCTCAACATTAGAGACATGTCACAGGATCAAAGCAAAAAAACAGATAGGCTGACAAATCCACTGAAGGAAACAAACAATACTGATTTATTCATATCATCAAACTTATATGCCATGAGACAGATCTGTCTTGTGGAGCATCTGGAAGTCTGCCATAAGGTACCCTGTCACTGGTACATGGGCATAATGCCCTCAAGCTGTGCTACACCCAGCAGTCTGCAAGGCTCACAGGGATAAAACAAAGAGAAAAATGCTAAACATCCTAAGAAATCAGGCAATAGACCTTCCCTCTGAGTCTTGCCTTTGAGCCAGGTCACAGTGAAAGAGTTCTGTGTCTCCAACGCACTCTGCTAGAGAAGAAGGCTTTGAAACTAAGGAAAAACCTCAACTCTAGCTCCTCGTGGCAGCTTATCTCTGTCCAGGACACCCTGCACACAACACATCTCATGGGAGCTCCTTCACTTTTTATGCTGGTGAGGACCTTGCCCATGTCATGGTCCACAAAAGTCACCCAGAAGCGGTTCACACTGTGAGATGCTGTGAATGACACAACCCCATCCTTAGTGGCAAAGGCTGGTAATGTACAAAAAATAGTCACATCTGTTGCCTTCATCCAGTGTTCTCTGTGAGATGCTGACCCAGATGCTGCCTGGGGGAACTAACACTCAGTTCATAGACAAATTTTAATAATTGCTTGTGGCTATCTCTCTGAGACCCTTGCACATTAACACACTTGCTCAGCTGTGAAAGGAAAGCTGTCTACATAACAAGGACTCAGTACCTCAAGACCTTCCCATGCCAAAAAACTCCTTTAAATGATGATCAATCCTTGCTGAAGTGCAAGAACTCTGTTATATGGCAGTAAGTTAGACCAGGGAGAAAGCAATGAGGACCTTCAGACCACATGAGTTAAATGCTGGCTGCTGGTCTTCATTGATTTTTAAGGCAAACATAGTTAAGTAAATTTGTACTTCCTGGGGTGACTTTATAAATTATCCTTGCCCAAGATGAGATGATTGCAATTTGCAAGATTTTATTGCTGGTGTGTCCCATAGTAGTGTCAACAGCAGACAAGCAACTGGGTTAGAAGGCTCCCACAACTCTTGGGTAAGGTCAAAACCCCACTTTCAAAGGCTTATAACAGATCTTACCTGGTTTTGTGCTCCCAAAGGAGAGATGCATACAAAGTGCATGCCTCCTATGAGAAGGGATATGGGGGTATCTGAATTTGAGGCTATCCAGCTCATGGCTCATATGAGTACAGCTTTTATCATGTGCATTCGTTCAGCCTTTACCTGAGCTCAGGAGCAGATCGTTTTCAGTCGTTCTGTTCTTTGCCTCCAGGGAGAGAGTCTCAGCACACTTTTCCTCCTCCCTTTTCAGGACGCTCAGGAGGTCACAGACAGGTGGAACAGCTTTGATCTACAAGTTTTAAAGGCAGTGGAATCACTTTTCCTGTTAAAACTTATATCACCTCGACAGGATTTACCCTTCTTATGCTCACATTCCCCATGCAAATCTATCCATTGATAGTGGGCAATATTTCCTTGAAACACAATTTCCTTAAAAGATGGTCAATTTTCCTCATTAAGTCTGCATTTTTATAGTAGTAGCAGGCAAGCATGGGCTGAGGTTCTGTCTTCTCCTGTTTGCTGACATTACTGTTACTGAGAAAAATGTGTTATTCTGCTAAATCAAGTACATGAGTAGGATGCTCTTCCAAAAGACTGCAGAAATATCCAGGACACTGCTGGAATCTCCTAGTGTGACAGAGAGTTAATTGCTCACCCCTGGCAATGTTAAACCATAGACCTGGCAGGTCTTTTTTCTGGGCACAAGTGATCCAAATCCACCCACTGACTGCAGACCACCCAAGCCTGTTTCACTGCTACTGAACAGCTCCATGAACACATCTGAAAGCAGAATCTCACCCAGATTTTCATGAGAACCTAGGCAGTAATTTGTCCTAAGGTTATTTTCTCACCTTCCCATCCTCCTTTCTCACGAAACAGTGTGGAAATGTTAGTGCTAGCAGTTAAATATGTTTATGTTTTATGTAGCTGAACAAAAACTACAGACCATTAAAAGGACATGTATTGAAAACCATTGCAAAACAATTTGCAGGACAAGATCCCAGTACTTTAGTTATGCAGGAAAAAAGTACTTTTACCATTTTTATTATTTTGCCAGTTTCTATTATTATTTTACAACAAAAATACTGAATATAAGTGGGTTCCTATTATAACAAATTAGGTAATTCCTCCCTCATGGGCAAACACAAAAATCTATATATAAATTCCCACCATGGAACTTTCATGTACATAGGCATATGCATATGCACACATATTTAAAATATTAAAAGTCAGTCATCAGGATCTACGTAAAAGGAAAAGTATCAGATAGAATTTTCTTACATACTTTTTGCAGGAAAAGTTACCCTGGCAGCATCATATTACTACTGAATCTAATCAACCTTGTAGCATTGTTGATCACTTTCAGATTAGATTTGGGACACAGAACGATCCCTGAAAACCTTGTAATGAGAACTATTACTTTTCTACAATTAAATCTTAGCCTAACAGACAGCAGAGACCATTTTCCCACTATTTTGGCAGGAAGTTTTCTGGGTATTTTATTTCTGAACAAAGTTTGTTCTTTTCAGCAGTGTATCATACCTCATCCAATGGGTCTGGTGTGTTTACCTTCAGAATCTTTCTCCTTTGTGTCTCATGAAATTAATAAACTTGAAGCCACTTGGTTTTGCACAACATAATGAATTTTCAGGAATCACACATGCAAAGACTTCAGATGAAATTAATTGTCCTCCAATGCCAGGATTTAGATGCGTTTTTAATCCATGTAATATTTGAAAAAAATACAAATTAAAATCCACTTAATCTTTGAAATGTCTGACTGGAGTAACATGTCTAAAGAAATGCAACTACATTTGGTAGTTTCAGTTGTTAGCTGAAGGCTGAATTTGATAATTTCTAAATATTGACAGATTGTTTAAATTGTGCATTCATCACTCTCTATTTTTATCTGTTTGATTCACAATAGTAAAGCAGTTTAGTACATTTTCAGACTTCACAAGTACAAGTGTGACAGTTAAGACCTACAACATACACTACTGTAGTATCTCTGTCCAAAGTTGCCTTGAAAGTATGTTTAAAAAGTGTTAGTGCTGAGCATTTGAAGTGAGCAATGCAACTGGACTGGTTTGCATGGGGGTGCCAAGATGATACTGGACGTCTGTAAAAATAAATGCTAAGAATCACACTAAGAATGATCTCAGGAACAGGAGAATACTTCATCTTAAACAAGCCTCAACATTGTTGGGCATTGTTTTCCTTTCAGAAATGTAGGTCTGAGAAAGCTTTTGTTCTAGAAAGATTTTAAAGCTTGTGTTATTTCTTTATGGCTAGTATGAGGCCACACACTTTTGGCACACTCAGCTGTGAAGACCACCCTGATGATCAGATACAGCATTACTTTCTTATATGAAATCTGTTGTTCAAGCACAAATAAGGTGTATTTAATGCCTTACAATTCCTGTTTGACCACATGGAGCGATGTTCACTCAATAGATCAGTTAGATACCACTGCCTGGTTAGAGTTGTGAGGGTAACAGCATTTTAAGCCCAGGGAAAGCAGGAATCCTCCAGGTGCTGATGTAAAAACCTTGTTTTCCACAAACATTGCCCCTCAGTCAGTCTTTGCCAACGCTGGCATCTGACAGGGCAGGAGCGCGCGGATGTTTGCCAAGCGATGCTCAGTCTTTGCCAACGCTGGCATCTGACGGGGCAGGAGCGCGCGGATGTTTGCCGAGCGATGTGAACTCCTCTTCCCATGCCACGGCCGGATAACCCCACTCTGCTGCCAGCTGTGCTCAGTCTCACTCGTGTTTACCATCCCCAAGTGGGAGCAAACAGCTTTCCCCTGCAGCCTGACAGCAAGGACGAGCAGGGGGTTCTCTACGTGCGGTTTCTATGTCTCTTCCTAAACAGTTTCCTCAAACAGTTTTGCTGTCCTTAGCACTGTAGCAGCTACTACAAAGATACTTAACTCCATCCCAGCTGAAACTGGGATAGTGGGGACAAAATTTCCTCATATTTTATTTAAAGACAAGATACCAAGCCCATTTCAAACAGAAATAGCTGTGATAACTAGATGTCCAGAACAGGCAGAGAGCTGCAGTTTGTAATATTGGTAACAACAGCCAACTACAGCTTTTAAACTGAAATGAATGGATCTAAACACTATTTGTTATTTATATTTGCAGCCGTGGAATTCACAGCCATTTCATTCGAAAGTCAGTGGGTTTAGTTTAATGAGAGGATTGCGAGAACAAAAGATGCCTGGCAAAATCAAAATAGGTATTTTGAAAGATGAGAAAAAGAACAAATAGGAGGTGTTCTTGGTGACAGCCTGAGCAATGACATCTCTTTACAGAGTCCTTTAGGTAGTACTAAGAAACAAAAGTTACAAGAAAACCATCACAGTCAATATCTCAATTGTAGAAGATGACCAAAAGGCAAAAAGTTTGCAGGCTGCATTCACTCTGCAACTAAAATTACTAGGCAGAGCTCAGGTTTTCTCAGAATTAGAACCAAATCCCCTGCTTGGACAAATAAATTGATTTTTCCATTAGTTGAAATGAAACAATGACTTGACCCTTTCCTAACTTCTCACACCTAAGCTGAACATATTTCAGTCTTGGTTTTATATGCCTTCAAAATTTGAATAAGGTGAGCAGTACCTGGAGGTCACAGCCCAGGTTCTGTTGTCCTTCCCGACCGATCTGAGCACCCAGAGCTCAGCATTGACAGCCTGCCACATAAATTCTCAGAAACCAAACTTTGTGTGTTAAATATCACTTTCCATTCCTTCAGTCTGAGTCCAGAAAGGAACTGCTAGTGGTGGGCATTGCCCCTTGGGGGATTGATTGCTGGTGTAAATCAATAAAGCTTCTCTAAATGGTGTCTTCAACACAGAACCTGCTATGTTCACCAAAGCAGGTTAGTAACACTGTTGTCTTTATATAGGTGGGGAAACTGAGGCATCCAACATCTAATCATCTGGCCACTGTCAATTAGTGCAGGAAGCAGCAGAAGCAAGAATAGAATAAAAAAATTCCAGATTCTGCACTGATCTTTTTAAACAGAGACACCACAACTTCATAGAATAGATATGCAATTACTTAGACAACATGTGATTCCATGCAAATGGGAATAAATAGCTCTGAGCACCTACCGGGACAGTTGAAATCCAGAAAATGGTCACCCAGATGGTCCACATAGTCAATCACGGTCTGTTTTCTTCATCCCTCATGCATCAGAGGTCACTGGGCTGTTTGCATGCTCTCCTTTGTGGCTCCTAGCTCTGTTCATTTCATCCTTTTCCCTCCTTGCTTTTCTTCCTCTCCAGCTTTGACCACCCTTAGCCAATGTTTCTCTCCAGCTGCTGAGCTCTAGAGAGCATCAAGAGTGACAGGATTCCCCCCCCCCCCGTCCACCCTGCAAGTTCTGCTCCTCCTCTGCAGAAACGTCCTGTCCCAAGAATTACAGCACCTCTCCTGAGCATGTTCCTAGCACTGTCTGCCTCCCTTCCCAGCTGTTATTCACTGTTATCGACGGGTGTCGCTGGGGAATGATCATTCCTCATGCTCCCACGGTAAGGGACCAAGAAGGACTCCTGTGTAAGATGTCAGCCCCACAATGGCAGGAGTAATCAATCAGCCCTGCAATAAGTGCTCTTCTGAGAAACTGAGTTGGAGGAATGTGATTCAGGCTGCCTGCACTGCTTCTGCTCTCAGCAGCTCAGCACATGCCTCTGTCAGTAAGCTCACATCCCTAAGAGCCAGAAATCAGGAGACTGATAGATCCTGCTGCAGGTGAGCCAGCTGCCCACACCTCCCACCAAGCCCAGGCAAGCTCAGCTGCTGGAGCCAAAGACAACCTTGGCAACCAGAGAAAGGGTCAACAGGAATCTGCGCTTCTCACCCCTTCCAAAGAGGACTTCAGATTCCCCCTGGACTTCACTCTCTTATCCCACATCCTGAGAAACAGTCAGTCTGCATTTAGTCCCAATGCTACAGGTTGCAAAGTGTCATTGAGTTTGGATCCCTCTGGTACCTCATTGTTGGGATGCAGATTCCAGCCATGCTGGGTTCCCCACAGACAGTTCCTCGGCAGTTCCCTTCCCCAGCAGCAGAGCACTCCTTGTTTTTCCAGGTTTTGCTTCTGTGGCAAAAGCATTGTAAAGGGGCTGTGTGCTTACCTGGATGTGGGCTCCCAACAGCCAAGGCAGGTGCTCCAAATCCTTGTTTGCCAAGTTCTCTTGTAGCAGAATACTGAATATGGCTTCAAAAAGGAGCCAAACTTTGCACCATGTACCAGTGCTCTTTGTCAAAGCTTGTCAGTCCTCAGCATACCTCAAAACATCTTTTTCCACCTATTTCAATTTACCACCGACCATTACCCCAGACAGGCCAAATTTGATGAAGAGTTGCCCAAAACACAGATGTGCTCCAGATCTACCAGTAAAGTCAACGGCCATGGCTGGGAAACATAGGGCTCATTTCCTGTGCACTGAAAATCCAGCCAATGGATTAAGCAAGTCATCCCCCTGAGCAGTACAATGTAGGAATTTGGGTTTCCTAGCAAGTGCTGCCTTTTCCCATGCTCACCCTCACCACAGTAACTATATTTGGTAAACATATGTGTCTATAAGTGCTCCCAAGGAC
>NW_008667224.1:555-2985 GCF_000695815.1 Acanthisitta chloris | reverse complement strand
ACCTCCCTCATTTCTCCCCACGGCCCCAAAGCAGGAGTCAGGCAAGCAGCAGCATTTGCTCTAACCCCACATTACCTCTGTCCTGCCCACACAGCAATTTTTCCCCCACAAAGGGGAAATGCTTCAGTCTCCCTCTCCCCTGTCCACACTAAACTTGTAGTGACTTTCATTTCTCAAGGAGCTCTGCTTGCTTTGGTTGAAATTGGTCAAAGGGTTAAACAAATTGTTAAAAGAGGGTCTGACAGGCAGCCAGACAATGTCATTACAGTAGTCTGAAGAAACCACACTGGCAATGCTGCATCATCTCGGTGGGGTGCCAAGTCCTTTTCTCTCTTCCTTTGGCTGAAGGAATATTTTATTATTCCATTCATATTGTGACAGCTTCCCCTGAAAGCCTCTTGCTTGCATATGTGTAATCGAGGGAGCTTTGCTCCTGAAGGTACCTTGGAATGTGGGGCATTTCCTGAAACAGGCAATGGGTGCCCAGGAGTTTGGAGAGATGATGTTGGATTTAAACACACGATGTGAATCAAGAACCTAATACCATTATATTTATATGCATATGTGGGTTAGCATTTGAAAGAAGCTGGAAAATTCCCACCTGTGCAAACCTTAGCTTGACTCGCAGCAGATGTCAACGCAGCAGGACAGACAGTGCAGGCTGGGAAACCCAAGAGCAGCAGCAGAGTACAGAGAATTATTACCAAGAATTCACACATCCCAAAATGAGGTGTTTGTTTAATTAAACAATGTAGCATTTCACTTGGCTGTGTGCACTTACTTTTATACCTACTCACTATATCCATTTTAAATTTCAAGTCTGTAATCTAAACCAGAAAAGAAACATCAAAATTTGTTCATGCAATTTTGAAGGACTTTTAATTTCACGTTTAGGAGTAAATAAAAGGAGTTACTTTTCTTTGTATTACTCTGATTGTAGGATTGTTTACTTAGCAAACACTCACCAACTTTGATTGTAAATATTTATTAATACTTAAAATTCCCATTAGTGATTCAGTCAAATAACTCATTTTTCTCTTTCTTTTGCTAAACAGTGAAATTGTTTGCAATACTCCTGTTACAGTTTGACAATCAGGCCACACATTTTTCATCTGACATTCAGAATACAGAGATAAAACTGAGGTGAGAACCACATATTTTAACCCTGGCTCACAATTTTGTTTTATACCAGCCTTCCCAAGGAAATTTGCAGGTTTCTGGTCTGATAACCCCCTTTTTTCACCTACCTTTTCCATTCTCAGGAAACCTTACAGAGTGCTTTTCCAGAGGTGCAACATATGAGGATCCTCTGATGTGGAAGTGGAGGTGGATTTTGGTTTACACTCAACTATCACTGTCCAAACAGACAGATGTACATGCGAATCGTGTTTCTGTGGGAGGAGAAATATGTTCACATGTCATTTGCTGTACTATGTTCCCACAGCCTTTTTTTTTCTAGAAACAGAAACAAAACCCCAGCAAATTCATAGAACTAAACAAGTTCAGTGTAGGACACTGTGTGTTTAACCTCTGCAGCTGGCAATTCTGTTTTCAGTGCCAAACTGTGTCATGCAAAAAACCTATCTCATTTAGCAGAGACATCTCCCCTTGCCCTCAGGAGCCAATTCAGACTCTCCAGAAGATCCATTCTGCAAGAGAGAGGAATTCCAACCATCATTCCAGCTTCTAAAGTGGAGAACAGACTGCCTTAGTCTGTTTACTCAGCTGAGGTGAATGGATAGTTTGGAAAAGCACTAGCTTGCTTCCTCCCTGATGTTTGAAGTGGCCAAAGCTCTGCCCAAGGCAGGTGCTTGCACACATGGAGATGCAAGGAAGAGGTGTGAGCACCTCACTGAAAGTGAGTAATTTTATTATTAGAACAGGTAAGGAAAAAAACCAAAACACATTCTAGAAATATTTCTGGCTTTCTCTATTAAACCTATATTAAGACATCATGAAAAAAAGCATCAGGGCCATTGTCCTGGGTTGCAGTGTGGGGGGGTATCCAGTGGTATGTATTCTATTATCATCTCCACAAGCTGTTAAAGCAGGTGGGGCAGTGAGGGACAATCCTGATGGCACCCTCAGGGGGCTGTCTCTGATTAAGGGGCTGTCAAGGACCCATGCATGACACATCCTCCCAGTGATTGTTATTGCCTTGTCCCATGGTGAGGTGACTCACCCCAGGGGTGGGGAGCCAAACATGCTCACAGGGGTATAAGCTGGGGCTTGGACCAGCACAGGGAGCCCTTTGCCTGCTGGATTCCCAGAGGACAAGAGCTGCTGCTGGACCTTCAGGAGAGAACTGGATCTGTGGGATCACTGCTCCAACAAACCCATCGCTCCAGGAGGATGCAGCCACCATTTAATCGGACTGCTACTACACCCTGACTGATAGGGTGTCAGGTTACTTTCTGACTCTGTCAGGTT
>NW_008667224.1:0-276 GCF_000695815.1 Acanthisitta chloris | reverse complement strand
CATTTGTGTTGTTTTGTTGTGTTGTTCATATTAAATTGTACTTCTGATTCAGAGTCTCTCACCGGTTTGCTTTTCAAACCAGCACAAATTTTGGCACCCAACGTGGGGCACAAATACTGAGAAAAAGTCAGAATTACAATTCTTTTTTGTAGTGTGAAAGCCTCATTTCGCTATGATGCTAAAAATGCTTACATGGTTCTGCTACCTAAGTCTCTATTTTTTCCCGCAGCTGGGGGGGGAGCACCTGCTGGCTGTAATACTCATGTATAGGCCGAA
>NW_008667223.1:2795-3011 GCF_000695815.1 Acanthisitta chloris | reverse complement strand
GCGAAAGCTCCATCACAGCATCTCCGGCAGTTTGAGGGATCCCTGGCTTGACCTTTCCCTGTCCTCTCCGCCCGCCGGGGCAGCACAGCTCTGTAGGGCCCTGCGCGTGCTGCATCCACAGCTTCATCCAGGTGAAACATCCCCTTTTTTTCCCTATGGTTATTTTACCAGACCTCGGCAGGTTTGCTGCTTTGTGGGACAGGGCACACCGTGCTG
>NW_008667223.1:1282-2702 GCF_000695815.1 Acanthisitta chloris | reverse complement strand
GGGGAAGGTAATAATTCATAACATTTTTACTGACGGGAAATAAAATGCCATTAAAATGTAGACCAGCAGCGTCTGAGTCCTCCTCTCCTTGCCCATGTTCCTATGAGATGCGCTGCAGCACCGGGAAAAGCAGCGGTAATGATCCCGACGCACCAGGAGGGGGGTTTCGCGTCCTTTAGAGCAGCACCGTAGGAATGCGAGGAGTCAGTTTTATCTTTCAGCACCAGGTATTTACTCTGCGTGTTTCAGGAGCTGCTCAGTGTTCCTTGGCAGCCAGACCTGTTGCCCAAAGGCACGGATGAGCTTGCAGCCAGCACCAGGTTTTGCAACCGGGAAAGACACTCCACCACGGGGATGCATCACCTCGCGGCTTCCCGGGGGAGAGCTGTGCCCTGCGGCATCGCCGCCGTGGGAACGACGAAACGAAACCACCGAGCACTGAGCTGCGCCTGGGTCGGGTCCGGCGAACCCTCCCTCCGAGGGTGGGGAACGCCGCTGGAGCCGGGATGGGCCCTGTTAGATCCTACCGGGAGCACCGCGGCAGTGCTGAGGCTGTGCTGCTCCTGCTTTGCCCTCGCTGTCCCTGTGCTGTCCCTCCAACCTCGGCTCCATGTCCCACCAACCCAGACTCAGAGCTGTCTGCTGCTCCTCCTCTCCCAGCACAGACCGTGATCCCTGTCCCCAGCTCCTAACAGCAGTGGAAGAGGGAAAGAAACATAGTGTCCGAGGCTGCCCTTGTCCATGTCTCCCCTTAAGATCAAGGTGACTTTGCAGCTTGCTTGGTTGCAGCCTTTGCTCAGAGCACCCAGAGGGCTCCTGTGAGTGGCAGGGACGGGGTAAGGCTGTGGAGAGGTTGGTGTGAAACCAGGATGGACCTTGGGCTCTGAGTGTGCCATTGCTGGGACTCCCTGGGCCATTCCTGGCCCGTGGACCAGGTGTAGCCAAAATGCCAATCCTGCATCAAACTCAGGCTCCTGCATTTCTCCAACCCATCACAAAGAGGGGCAGAGCTCACCTGAGCCACTCACTGCCCCATCCCCTGCCCAAGACATTGCTGGGAAAACTGGCTGCTCACGGGAATGTGCTGGACAAACAGCTGAACCCAGCGCTGCCCTGGCTTGGAGCAGGGGCTGGAGGAACGACCTCCCGAGGCACTCACCTGCCAGAGTGCTAAACCTTGGCAGCCCCCATGTCTTGGGGTGCTGAGCCCCTCAGAGAGCCAGGCCCTTGCTGCCCTCATCCAGAGCAGCCAAGAACTGATGGATCTGGAGTCGGTTGACACGTCTGGACACTGAAGCACATGCTCCAGTCCCAGAGGCTGATGCAGAGCTGGGGCTGAGGCAAAACAGACGCCTGCTCTGATACTGTCAGCTTAGCTTTGGCCTCACTCTGGCAGCAGATTTGGGGCCACAGCACAAAA
>NW_008667223.1:0-1247 GCF_000695815.1 Acanthisitta chloris | reverse complement strand
ATTAACTCTGATTTACCAAAATTGGAGATGAAGGGCCGCAAGCTCCTTTTGTCACCGGTGCCTGCGTAAATATTAACCCCGGTGTAAATCAGGATTATCTCTCTGACCTCAGCACAATTACTCTGTTTAAAAAAAAACAACAACTGGGGGGGAGTGAGGGGGGAACTGCTGACGAGTTTACAGCTCTGTGTGCGGCCAGGCTGGTTTCCAGTGCGTGGTAATCGCTCAGCACAGCAGGAACAGCCGGCTGAGAATTTGCCAGTGTGTGAGGAGATGTCCTGTGGCCTTGCAGCCGGGAGGGCTCCTTTGCTCCCCCAGGTGTGGTGATGCAGAGGTCAAGCCTGCCAGGAGCCACAGTCCAGCAAACACAGACCTGGCACTGTGGTGATGCAGTTTTGTGCTGTCCAAAGGTTGCTCTGTGGGTCGGGACAGGGCAGGGATCAGAGGGCAGTGGTATCCAGACAAGCCAGGCTGATCCTCTGGATGTGATTCAATGTGTTTATTCTGTCAGAAGCACTGTGCTGGTTAGGTGTCTGACTTTAAAAGGTGCTTTGTGGCACTGCTGTCACAGCCCCTTTAGCTCCAAGCGTCCTCGGGACCCGCGGACAAGACTTTGGTCTTGTCCAGGCGCTGGGGCTGGTGATTCTGGTGCTGGCAGGGGGCCTGCAGTGTGCTCCAGCAGAGCTGCATCAACCAGGGTCTGCAGGGCAGGGACTGCCTGCTTGTCCCTGAGCATTTCTGTGCCCAAGCAGAGCCAGTTCTGCTGGAGACCCATCCCAAGGGCATCACACACATGCACAGCCTGGCAGCACCGAGATGTGCTCTGGTTGCATGTCCTGGCAGCATGGTGCTGGGCACGGCTTTGCCACACACCCAGTGCACTCGAGTGGTTCCCCTCCTCTCCCTCAGTTTTCCCACCACTTGGTAAAGCAACTCGTCCTTGAAACAATGAATCTTCCTTGGCCTGCACTGCTCCTGGATGGCACAAAACTTTCCTGCCAGACAGACAGGGGAGAAAAACTGGAAGGAACATGTAACCAGGAGGTGGGAAATGAGTGGCAGAGCTGGAAACCATTCCCTGCTGCCAGGGGTGCCTCTGCCAAAGGCCACCAAACCGGTGGCACCGGGACCAGCAGCTCCGGGTCGGTGGGAGAGGCAGGGCCCTCCACCAGCACGGGGAAATGCCGGGATATCCCCGAACGGGGCCAAGGCTTCCCCCGGTGTCACTCGTGGGGATGCGGTGGGCA
>NW_008667222.1:0-557 GCF_000695815.1 Acanthisitta chloris | reverse complement strand
CCCCCAGCTCCACCACCCCCGAGGAGCCTGGGAGGTTTATCCCATTTCCCTGGGGAAACATGCTCTCAATTCCCACAGCTCGTGTTCCAGGCAGAACAGTGGGAAAGCTGCTCAGGGAGAAGGGCTGTTATCAGCGAGGAGATCACGTCATTATCCCTGCTCCACATTCGGGAGCAGCGTGCAGACATATGGCTTATCTCTCTCAGCCACTGGCCAAATTCTGCTCTGCCTCAGCCCCCAGTGCCTCGGCAGGGCCAGCGATGCTGAGCGATGCTGCAGGGCTGGGTGGCAGCAGGGCTGGGTGGCAGCAGGGCTGGGGCTCTCATTTCTTCATCCTGCTGATTAATGGACATTCTGATTAAAGGAATATTCTGATTAAATGAGCATTTTCATTTGCAGAGCTGTTTCCTGCCCCCCCCATCCCTGCCACAGGCAATGGGTGCAAAGGGCTTTCTCCACCAGTACCACAAGGCAGGACTGGGGTGTCCCAGGAGGGGTCTCTGTCCCCTCCTCAGGCTGCTGGAGCTTTTGGGGTCCCAGCATGGGGAGGGTCAGGA
>NW_008667221.1:0-2254 GCF_000695815.1 Acanthisitta chloris | reverse complement strand
GTGGGGGGGCGAGGGGCCCAAGTGGGCACGTGGGGAATGGGAACATGGGGACCCCCGAGACATGGGGGCACCAGAGATCCAGGGGCACCCAGGGGACACTGGGCTTGGGGTCATGTGGGGCAGGGACCCAGGGGATGTAGGGACATGGGGACCCAGAGGAAATGGGGACCAGGGACCAAGGGGCCCAGCAATCCAGGGGTCACTGGGAATGTGGACCCACAGTACACCAGGACTAGGGACACAAAGGACACAGGGAACACAATGGGACGGGGGATACAGGGGACATTGGGGGAAGGAACCTAGAGGAGACCAGGACTGGGGACAAAGGGGACGTGGCAACAGAGAGATCCAGGGGACACAGGAATTGGAGACTCAGAGATATGGGGGACATGGAGACCCAGGGGCATCTGGGGGACACAAGTGGGGACCCAGGGAGTGGGGACATGGGGACAGAGGAGACATGGGGAGTGGGGTCATGGGGGATGTGGGGACACATGGACATGGGCAGTGGAAACAAGGGGGATGTGAGGATTAGAGACCCACAGGACACTGGGGTTGTGGACCCAGGGGACCCAAAGACCAAGGAGACACAGGGAATGTAGGGACAGAGCTGACATCGGGTACGGTAGGGACGCAGGGGACATGGCATCCAGGAGACATGGAGACCCATAGGATACTGGGATTGGGGACCCTGGGGACTTAGGGGATGTGACGGCCCAGGGGTCAGGGACCCGGGGCAGTGACCAAGGAGACACAGGGAGTGAAGACCCAGGGACATGGGGGGAACCAAGAGACAGGATTGGGAAGATGGGGGGATGGGGCCATGGGAACACAGGGGTTAGGGACACAGGAACAGGGGACACACTGCTATGGGGCCAGGGCAGTGACCCACCTGGTGTCGTGTTGGGGGGTCGAGTGCTCGCATGGGCTCATCCAGCACCAGCAGCCGAGGGGTCCTGAGCAGTGCCCGAGCCAGCGCCACCCCCTGCGCCTGTCCCCCTGACAGCTGCACCCCCCGTGGGCCCACCACTGGGGACAGAGGAGACATCAGGGACAGCCAGGGGACACCACAGGGACATTGCAGCCACAGCACACGGACACATTGGAGACACCACGGAGGGACATTGGGCACACCATAGGGACACGCTGGGGACACCATGGGGGGATATTGTGGGGACACTAAGGGGACACTATGGGGATGGTAAGAAGACACAATAGGGACACCATGAGACCGGTGCAAGAGGACAGAAAGGGGACACCACAGGGACACACTGGGGATACTCAACCCCCATAACCACGTCTAGAGATACAAGGGGAACAGGCAGGGGACAGTGAGGAGGCAAAGAGGGGACAAGGAGGGGATGCTGTGGGGAAACCATGGGGACACTATGGGGACACCCTAAGAATGGTGAGAAAATATCATGGGGGCATCACAAGGACACTATGGGCACATTGTGGAATCATGTTGGGGACATCATGGGGACACTGTGGGCACACCATGGTGACACCGTAGGGACACACTGGAGGGACTCACTTCCTGCACCCCCAGCTCTGGGAGGACCAGAAGGGATAGTCAGGTAACAGTCAGGGGACAGCAAGGAGACGGCAAGGGGACACAACAGGGAGACACTGGTGACACCCTGGTGCCCTACCTGTATCATAGCTCTGTGGCAGCCGTGTGGCCCAGCTGTGCACCCCCACCCGCTGTGCCACCGCTGCCACCTGTGCCTGTGTCACCTCTGTCCTCTGGTCCTGGCCCCAGCCCAGAGTGATGTTGGCACCAAGGGAGCGAGACAGGAGGGATGGAGACTGCGGGACACCTGCCACCTGTAGGGACAAGGAGACATGGGGGTGGCAGTGGGGACCCACATGACACAGAGGTAACACAGGGGGGTGGCAGTAGGGTCCCATGGGGGACATGTTGATGAGCTAGGGGTGGCAGTGAGGAATGTGTGGTGACACAGAGGTTGCCATGAGAACCCATGGGGGACACCAGGCAACAACAGGGTGGCAGTGGGGACCTGTTCATGACTCAGGGGTGACCCAGGGGTGGCACTGGGTGTCACCTGTTCGAGGGCTGTGGCGGCTCGGGCAGCACTGGGGGCACACACAGGCATGTCACCTGTCGCTGCAGCCCAGGTGAGGTTTTGGGAGTTCAGAGGTGGCACTGGGTGTCACCTGTTGGTGCAGTGCAGGGAAGGGGTTGGGAGCTCAGGGATGGTACTGAGGGCACACAGGGGTGGTACTGGGTGTC
>NW_008667220.1:783-1121 GCF_000695815.1 Acanthisitta chloris | reverse complement strand
ACTGACCTCTGGGGAACACCACTAGTGGACGGCCGCTGTTCACCACCACTCTCTGGGCCCAGCCATCCATCCAGCTCTTAACCCAGCAGAGAGTGCCCCTGTCCAAGCCGTGGGGTGCCAGCTTTTTCAGGAGTATGCTATGGGAGATGGTGTCAAAGGCTTTGCTGAAGTCCAGGTAGACTACATCCACAGCCTTCCCCTCATGCACCAGGCGTGTCACCTGATCATAAAAGGAGATCAGGGTGGTTAGACAGGACCTACCCTTCCTAAACCCATGCTGGCTGGGTCTGATCCCTTGTCCATCCTGTAGGGGTTGTGTGATGGCACTTAGGACGATC
>NW_008667220.1:0-703 GCF_000695815.1 Acanthisitta chloris | reverse complement strand
GAGCCAGGACTGTTGGTAAATGATGGAGAGAGGCTTGGCGAACTCTTCTGCCAGCTCCCTCATCACTCTGGGATGGATCCCATCTGGTCTCATAGATTTGTGAGGATCCAAGTGGCTAAGCAGATCACTAACCATTTCCTCTCAGATTTCAGGGGGGCTATTTGGCTTCCTATCTCTGTCTATAAGCTCTAGAGTCCAGTTGTCCTGAGGACAACCTGTCCTAGTATTAAAAACTGTGGCAAAGAAGGTGTTAAGTACCTCTGGCTTTTCCTCATCTTGGGCCACTCAGTTCCCTCCCATGTCCAACAAGGAATGAAGGTTTTCCTTGCCATTCCTTTTGCTATTGATGTATTTATAGAAGCACTTTTTGCTATCCCTGACAGAAGTGGCCAGATTTACTTCAAATTGTGCCTTTGTCTCTCTAATTTCCTTCCTACATGACCTGACTATTTTCTTGAAATCTTCTTGAGTAGCCTGCCCATTTTTCCAGAGTTGGCAAGCTCTCTTTTTTTTCATAATTTCCTGCAAAGTTTCCCTGTTCAGCCAGGCCAGTCACCTTCCCAGTTGGCTCACATTACGGCACACCGGGACAACCCGCTCCTGGGCAAACAATACTTCCTTCTTGATGGGTTTCCATCCCTCCTGAATCCCTTTTTTTCCAAGGGCTGCTTCCCATGGTACATTTTGAACCAGACTTTTGAGC
>NW_008667219.1:0-468 GCF_000695815.1 Acanthisitta chloris | reverse complement strand
CACTGGCAGAGCATGAGACACAAAAAAAGAAATTGCCATTGATTTGCTTAGGATAAACACCACTTAGCAAAAATCTAAAACATCAGTATGTTATCAACATTATTATGATTCTCACGCTGAATCCAAACCCTGCACTGTACCAGCTACTGAGAAGAAAAATTAACTCCATCCCAGCCGAAACCAGCACATTCCACCCCTTATTCCATACCATTTATGTCATGCCATATTCCACACTTCCCTATTTATCTACGTTGATATCTTGGTGGAACCTCATTCCTTTAGTCTGTGTAACATCTCTGTTAAATGTCTGTTGAATTCACTTAGTTCACGACTTTGGCCTCCATACTTGATGACTGTCTTCCAAGTAAGAAAAATGATGTGCAGTTCCTGCATATTGCAGTCTGGTCTGGTTCCAGTAAGGCAGTTCTCTTTCCAGTACTCCTGTGCTCATTCAGCTTATCAAAGTCC